>NC_133930.1:41518499-41680999 GCF_964199755.1 Larus michahellis | reverse complement strand
ATTCAACAGGTCAACATGTTTGTAAAATAACACGTACGTACAAGGTCCCATAAGTTTGGAACTGCGGATGCAAAATGCTCTGAGGCGGGAAATCCCACCGTATTTGTATGCCATCTAGCGCAAATGGCCCTAATCAGGCCTGTGGCATTGGAATGCTAATGGAATACAAAATATAATAAATAACATGAAAAAACATTTGACTTGTATGTCTGCTCTCAACAAGATAAAGAAATCCCATTTCCACAACCCAGAGAAGTTCCAAATCCCTAACTTTGAACAGAAATGCGTACAAACCAATTTTCAGATGGTCTTTCTTCTCCCATCCAACCATTTCTTTATTTCTGCAGTTTACACTCCCCAGCAAGGCTGGCGAATTGCTCAACCGTTTACTAAAATGAGTTGTCAGTATTAAACTCCACCATATAAAAAGTTCCCTCACTGGAAAAGAGGTCAGATGTTTAATTCATTCTCCTCTAGAGATGGTTAAAAACACACATTACTGAATAAGAAACTCTGATTTACACTACCATGCTCCATCTGACTAATCTCCTGCTAATCTTGGCCTAAGTGCTAGACTTCAAGGCACAAAACCGAGCATGCTAACACCCTCGCAGAAAGCTCATTTACTCCTTCGTGTTTGAGATGCTAAGACACTGGTTTTGGACAAAGGTCCACGTAAGCAGCCCGAGGGAAACAGGAACATGGCTGTGCATCAATTGCTTTTGTAGCTCCAGCTTAAATCGGTCCAGGTTAACCGAAGAGAACAGTCTTTTCCACACGCAAATGCAAATCCCTCCACACCTAATATGCATTTGTGATGTGGCTATCATCCCAAAAAGCAAAGCCCCAAGGTTCGAGGTCAGATGGATCTGAAGGTGTACAACCCACACACCCAACCCTACTCACACACACCCTCCCCGTGCCGGGTAGGACCGCTTGCACATAGACAACCAGCCCAGTAAAGCACAACTGGTCGCCAAGACCATAACCTACGCAGAGCCCATACACCACACATCAGATGGGAGTTTCAGGGCCAGGTTAGGTGCAAAAATAAGATTTCCCATGCACTCAAGCACGCCATCAAAGCAAGTCACGCAGAATACACACCGGCTGTAAGGCTGATGGGAGAAATCACACAGAGCGTTCTTACGTGACACAAAGTATCTACCTACCTGTTTATGCATCTCTATATTCAGCCCATAGGACATCTCGTAATACTAAGAAAGAAGAAAATTACTCTGTTAGACCTCGCAGTTGTGAAAACCATTCCAAAATTCACTTTGACTCAAAAACATCATCTGTACAAAGACATACAGACCCAAAAACATTTACTGGCCTTGAACAGCTCAGAGAAATTCGAAACGGCATTTCACAGCAACCTTTTGTTTGTTGGGGTTTTTTGCTTTTTCGCTTTATCTACATTGCTTCGTGTCAAATTTACAAAGAACAGCCATAAAACAAGCACAAAAACAGGCAACAAAAAAAAAAATCATGAAAAGTAATCACAACCAGAGTTAAAGATTAGAAAGAGAAAAAAAAGCCACACAGAAAATGCTCAAGATTTTATTCGCTAGCACACATAAAAGATGGCAAAAAAAAAAAAAGCCCAAAGTGCTTGAAGCCAGACACACATATAAATCAGCAATGCCTAACAGACCAGTTTTTCAATATTTTAAATTAAAAACACAAAAAAGCTACAATTAAATTGCAGGGATGCAAAAAATGAAAGAGCATGGTAATTCAGAGCCAAAGCAGGCACACCAATCTAAGCATGTCCTGTTGTGCTCGGGTATTGCGGGGAACTCAGTTCAGTCTGTAATGTTAGTACCAAGGAATCTCCAAGAATTAGGCGTATCAGGCATGAAAAAGACAACTGTGAGCCTTAACATTCGCTTGTGCTCTGGGTTAAGAATTTTTCAAGGTTATTTACTCTTTTTGTAAACACCGGAGTGTCATTTGTCTTGTACATATGGAAAACGGCTAATACTTCATAGGTGTACAAGAGAGCAGATAGCAAGAGCTCCTCTGGAGTTACCATGATCCATCACGCAATTATGTATTTAGAGACGTCTTCCTATGCACATTATTCAACCAGGCAGACCACAACCATTGAGGAAATCCCTTTCACAGCTGAGATCCCTGCCATTCTGAATTTAGTGAAACAATGAACCAGCTGCCCAGGTGCAACAGTTCTAAGGAAGCGGGCTTCGGGTTTATAAGCTTACGCCCATCACAGAAAAAAAAAATATTATCCAGAACCGTTTTACAAAAATAGGATCATTGGGAGAAGTCAGCAAACGCGAGAACATCGTCCCCAGGTACACTACGAAAGTTGTACACGGCTTTAAAGGGCTGGCAAGTAATCTACTAGCATTGGAAGAAATATCCCCAATTGCTTAAAACATTAAAAAGCAGGTTTCACGTGGAAACCAACTGCTGCAAACAAGTTATAAACCCCTGAAACTAAGGACTTATAATGGAAGCACTGATGCAACCTCAACAAGAGCAGCACTACTATAATCTTTCTGTTCGCCTCCAGCAATCTGAATGTATTTCGGTCTCAGTATACCAAGCTAATAGACATTTTGAATTTGTTATGCAGCCTGCTTACCATGACATAATGTCGCTGCATCTCTGTCTTCTCACTGGCCAGTTTTTCACATTCTAGCTTTAAACTGTTCAAGACATAAAAAGGAAAAAGCATGGGTACTTCATAGCACAAAACTGCCATTCTTCCGAGCACAGGTTACTCCCCTTTTGAAGCGTTTCTCCAAAACACAAACAGAAATGTGCATTCCAGCTCTTGCTTGGGAGTTCAGGGTGGGGTTTGTACTTTTCCTCTTTCAAGAGAGCACTGTGCAACATCCTCATCTCCTAAGCAAACTGCATACAGTACACAGGAGAGTGTTTTTCTCCGACAAAAAAAAACACAACACAACACCACTGGTTCACAGAAGAAGCACGCAGGGGTTCGTACCTATAATGAGCTTGAGAAGCCACTTACAAATCCGTAATTTGGATTTCGGAATTTTTATTTGAAGGAGCTATAGCTTTTGCTTTCACTCAACCCACAGAGGAATCAAACATGTATCACCACTTCAAGAAGCAAAAAAGTTGCTGAATTTTTTAAATTTTTTTTCTTTTTTTTTTTTTTTCCTGTTACTGATGGCAGAACTGCAAGGAAAACACTGCAGGTAATTTAAGGAATAGCGTGGTTAAACACGAACACCTCCGCTGTTTTTTCTGTTTGTTTTCAGAAGCCCGCTAAGCAATCCTGCCAGAAGTCACTTGTCACTTTGAGGACACAGCGCTCTTCCACCTAAGGATAATGAAATAGCTCGCCGCCTCACTTCCAGGTTATCAGCACTTGACATGTCAATGAAAGGCGCGAGGGGGCCGAGCCAAGACAAGATGCGCGTCCTGAGCGGCGTTTTGAAGAAAAGCAGAGGACGAGCCCAGCCAGCCACATATTTTTTTTTTCTCCATCAAACACCCCCAACCCACCCCAAAAAAAAAAAAAAACCCCAACCCAAAAAAAAACCCCACAAACCAAAAAAAAACCCAACCACAAACCGGAGCGTGGGGGGAAAAAGAAGAAAACCCGCCCGCACCGTTCGGCTCAGGGCCCCCGTGAGCACCCGGCCCCGAGCGGCGGCGGGATGCGGAGGGTCCGGCCGGGGAGAGCCCGCCCGGCGCCCCGGCTCCGCCGGGGGGTTCCCGGCGCCCCCGCCCCGCCAGGCAGCGGCGGTTGAAAGCAGCGAGAGGCGCGGGGCTGGGGGAAAAGTCGGCAGCGTTACCTGTGGTACTGAGCCTGCAAAAACTGAAACTCCTCCTTAATCCGATCGCAGGACTCGGAAATGGTGAATTTAAAGGGCTGCGCTGGCTGGTGAGGAGCCTGCAAGCAAGCAACAGCGGGTCTTTTAATCGCCCCCTTCTCGCCCGCCCGCCACCCCCCGCCCGCCCGCCCGCCGCGGCCCTGGCACCCGGGGCTCGGCGAGGGCGCAGCCCCCCGGACCCCCGCCCGCCCGGCGGCGGCGGGGAGATGCCCGAAGCGCCCCGGGCTGCTGCCCCGACGGGGCCGCCGGCGGTGCGGGGCCGCCGCGGGGGGAGGCGTCGCCGGCTCGGACCCCCCGCACCGGCGGCGGCGGCGGGACGCAGGGCGGGCGCCGGGACGGGCGAGCACCCTGCGGGGGCAACTCGGCGGAGCCAACCCCGGCCCGGGGAGGCGGCGGCGGGCGCGGCGGACAACAATAAGAAAATGGCTACAACTCCGCGGTGCCCGCGCCGGAGCGCTGCCCGCGGGGCTGCCGCCGCCACTCACCGGGTGCCGGGTCTGCGGGTACATCTTGCTCAGGTCGCGGATCATCCACGCCGCTTCGCGGGGGCGCCGGCGGCCGGAGCGGCGGGGATCAGGGCTGCAGGCGCGGCGGCGGCGGCGACGGGCAGGGACGCCCCGGCCCCGCCGCCCCGGGGCTGGCGGGGCACCGCCGGCAGCAGCGAGGCGCGGCGGCGACGGCGGCGGGGTCCGCGGCGCACGGGGGCCGCTGCCACATCCCCCGGGGGGCGGTCAGCGGGCGGCGCCGACCGGCTCTCCCGAGCGCCGCCGCTCCGCGGGCTCCGGCGGGCTGCGAGCCCCGTGCGGCGGCGGGCGAGGAGGAGGAGGAGGAAGGAGGAGGAGGGAGGAGGAGGGAGGGCGGGGAAAGCCCCTCCGCCGCGCTCCGCCGGAGATCCCCTCCGGCAGTTTTCTCCCCTTCTGCAAACTTTTACTGCTCCCGGGCGGAGCGGAGCGGGGCGGCCCGCCGGGGAAGGTGGCTATGGGCGGCCGATGGGTCGGTCGGTCGGTCTGCGGCCGCCGCGGAGGTGCGGTGCCCTTTTGTGCGGCGGGCCGGTCCTCCCTCCTACCGGCCGGACCGCATCTCCCCGGCTAGCGCTGCTCGGCCGCTCTTTTTTTCCGTTCTTTTTGGTTCTTTACTTAAAAAAAAATAAAAAAATTAAGAAGAGAGCGAAGAAGATGAAAAAGAAGGTACGGTCCGGGCTGCTTTATTTATGTCTTTTTTTTTTCCTTTCTTTTTTTTCTCCCCCTCTCCTTTTTTTCCCCTCCTCGCCTTTCGAAACTCCGCGAAGTGACAGCGACAGAACGGAGCGGAGCCGCGTACCCGACCCAGTCCTTCCCGGCCCGCCGCCGCCTCCTCCGCTCCGCGCCGCTCTGGCGCGGTGACTCCTTTGCCCAAATTTAGCGGCGGCGCGTCATTAACATTCTGATACATATTCAGGGTGGCCGGAAGGCGCCGCCGCCCGCGGGGCACGCCGGGAGCCGCAGTCCGCCCGCCGCCGCTGCTCCCCCCCGCCAGCGCCCACGGGACTGCGCCTCCCGTCGGGCAGCGCGGCGCCACTGGCCCCGCCCGCCCCCGCCGCCACGCCCATGAAGGGCGTCGCCGACGGCCAATCGGCGGCGGCCGCACATTAAGCGCCGTTCTGTCTTAATGCCCATCATTTCGCCGCTGACAAATGGGCGCGCGAGACCGGGGGTGGGAGGGGGGGTGAGGAGGGGAAGGGCGGGGAGGGAGGGCGGGCCCCACGTGGGTGCCTGACGCCGCGCGGCCCTGCAGCCAATGGGGCGGCTGCGCCGCTGCCGTTCGCCCGCCGCCCGAGGCGGGGCCCTGCAGATGGCTGGCGTTGCGCGGCGCCGGCGTTCGAACAGGGGAAACATTTGTTCAGCCGTCAATCAAAGTAACGTGGGACGGTGTCGGCTGCCGCCGCTCCCGCCGCCTCCCGCGCGCGGGGTGGTGGCGCGGCGGGAGCGGGAGGGAGGGAGGAGGTTGGAGCCGGGGGGGGGGGAGGGCGCGCGCCCCGCCTCCCGCCCCGCCTCGCCCGCGGCCCGCGTCGCCGGGGGCGCGCGCTAATTGGGGGGCAGCGGCTCCTTAAAGAGACAGGCACGGAGGGCCGTTATCTACCCTCCCCCATACGCACATCCTCCCAGCGGGGGTGGACGGACGGACGGACGGACGGACCTCGGCCCGTCTAGGGAGGGGCCTCGTCGAGGGAAGCGGCGCTACCCCCGCCGGGAAGCGGGGAGCTGCCGACCGTGAGCTACCCCCGAGGAGCGCTGGTGGAGCGGGTGGCCGCCCCAGCCCCCGCCGGGCCGGGGCAGGCCAGGCCTCCCTCGGCGGCGGCGCGGCCACAGCCCCCGGGCGCCCTGAGCCCCCTGCGCCTGGTTTAACGTCCTCAGGAAAAAAAAAAAAAAAAAAAAAAAAAAAAACCACAAACACAAAAACTCTTTATTCTGCGTCCTAAAAAGAGCCCAGGACGGCTGTTCTGCCCAGCGCAGCTGCCGGCAACGCGCATGAGGGACGGGCCCGGGCTGGGGGTTTGTTTCCTGCTCTCCGCGCTTGCCGTCACTTCGAGCGCTTCAAGCTGCCGTCTCCACACCGGCGCTCGGCGATCAGTGCCCTAACGGCGGTAGCTAAATTATATATACTTAATTATTTTCTGGCCGTTAAGTCGTCTTTGCTGCCCAGAGCTGTGCCCCGCTGAGGCCTAGAGGGGACGGTGCCGCCCGGGTGTTGGCCTTGCTGGGGCCCGATCCTGGGGGTCTCCGGGCCTCGACGCGGGGCGGCGGTGGCGGCGCTGACGGAGGGGGTGACGGCCCTACGTCCTCCGCCGCAACTCCAGTGCTTCGGGGAAGCGCGGGATGGAAATTCCCCCTCTTTGCGAAGCAGAGTTTGTCACCCGAAATCGCTTCCTCCGCACTAGCATCTGGAGCGGTTTGTGGCAAGGGATTCTGAATCCTTTTGAAGCAAGTTTTTGCCGAAAATGGCAAGGGGTCCACTGGGAAATGAACCAAAACCAAAATGACCAAGGTCCTTCTTGCCTTCTGTTTTTATAGCACCAAAAGTGTCCACACGTTGGGCATTGCAATACTCAGGCTTCAGCCCACTTACGTATTTCATTTCCTCCATAATTTTCATGTTTACCAAGTTCGTAGTGAGTGTTGCAGTGGGAGTCAGACCTCTAAAAATCGTTTAAAGATCTGGAGATAAAAACACCTGCCTTATTACAAAACCCACCTCTTCTCAGGTGTCTAAATCTTCCAGCGCCAAAAATGCTTTTAGAAGATTGGTCATGAGCACCCTTCACCAGGCAGCGGAGCCTTCCAACTCCTCTGGAACAGAGGACGTTCGCTATGTGCCAGGATCAAGTCTCGACATTCAGAAGTATGGCTGCCAAATCTGCAAATGCTTAAATGCTTGTCACCCAAGTGCTTGAAAGCTGTGCAAGAGCAGAACAAAACAACTCTCTCCGCAGAGCTGCAGGCGTCTCTGGAAGCGTGATGGCCAAGCTCAGCAGATTTTACAATTGTATCCGCAACCTGGAGAAGGACTGGTCCAGTTATAAAATAAACACTGTAGCTGAAAAAAATGGAATTCTGATAATAACAGCAGGATTCTCTGTTCCTTGTCGCCCTCCATCAGTTTGGCATCAGGTACGGAGCTCCAAACGGAAAGGTATTTAACACCTTAGAAGGCAAACGCGTACAGCTTTTTGGTTGAAGCAGCCCCTCTTGTTTTGGAGAGCAATTTACCAGCAACGTGCGTCGAAGCTTCAGTGCTCTTCACTCTTGCTTGCCCATTAGCCTTCAGTGAATTTCCGTGGCTAGAAGTAGGGCAGAGTTTGGTTTTCTAAGCTTCAGCAAGATGAAGCTTAGAGTATCTACATACTTAACTCTTTATGTAACTAATCACTGTGTATTTCTGCACAGTTTTGCAGTGTTCTGGCAAGATCCATGAAACTCAGAAGTTTAAGAGAAAGTGCGCTATAACTGCCACTTTTAAATGATGTGAATTAAGATCAGAATGTCAATGTCATTCTATTTTCCTATCTTTTGTCACTTCTGACACAGCCTTGATGGGTCTTTAAATATAGGCTGTTTTGTATTTAAAGTTCCTTGTTTTTTCCTTCTTTTATGAAAAATCTTTTATGGTAGGTTATATAACCTGTACTATTATCTAGCAAGTAGAAAAAGTAGCTCTTAAATGTTTTACACATCTTGCTAAAGATTTCTCATAAGTGAATCGACTGCAAGAAATATTTAGGCAGTTTTATACGCACAGTAAGTGTGCTGAGTTTTGACTGGTGTAGAAAAACCCTTATGAAATATCACAGAGGAGCCCAGGGCTGCAAAATATCACATCCATTCTTTTCCTCCTGATATCAAGAAAAGCAACTGGTTATTTCACTCCCGTTAATTCAGAACTAGTCTGCTTTTGTTTACATTCAAAGTCTAAGGTCTGAAATGAACAGAACAATGTGTGCTTATATATGCATTTTACAGGATAGGTGAAAAAGAAATTCTGTTTTTCCAGCTAAGATTTTCTAACCCGCTCTCAGACTCTGGTGACTTTTTTTATAGTTGAGTCATAACCTTAATACAGAGATTTATCAGTGCCAGAGGACCTTTAATAAAGGGTCCAATCCTGAGGCCATTTTGTATGTAACCCCACAGATTTCCTGTCTGGAATGACTGTAGCTGAAGACCAAGAGAGTTGTGCCTAGCTCTGCAATTTATTATGGTTTATTTTGGGACCAAGTTACTAGGTCACTATGCTGTGTCAGCTGTGTACTCGCGCATGCGTGCGCACACACACGTGTGCTCTCACACTCACAAAAATAAAGGTGTTAAACTGATAAATCAATCAGTTCAAAATGCCTCAGAGTAAATCTTACATCAGTACAGAGATTTAAGTGCACTGTGTAACAAGTGCTCTTCTTATCTTTCAAAAGGATAAACTCAGTGAGGTTCTCAGTTGAATTGGCACCAAGTTCCCCCTGCTTAAAACTTTTAATTATGGTGTTAAGCCAGGTTTTACTGGTAGAAGAATGTAACAGCATGACACCGGGTTTATGTTCCTGTGTTTTACGAGTGCTATCAAGTGACTGTGTCTCAGTACGTTTTTAAAACGCTCCCTACCTACAACTTACTAAATTAGCGATTAGTGACCTTAGTGATATGTTGTAGCTAGTATGCACATTAAGAGAATTTATGGTACTATGTACATACAGTGATTTATATGGAGCTTTCACAAAACAAGAGTTTTGCATGTTCCAAACTATTTTTCAGTAAAGTCTTTACATTATTATTTAACATTGCCAAAGTCCCATTTTATTTAGTTCTTTTATAGGCGTCGGTGTTTTGGATTCATAGTCTTACTTTGTTTATTTCTGCTTGATTCATTGCACGTAAACTTCTTGCAGTGACACAGTTCCACTTATAAGAAACTCACTTGGGATGTGGCACAAAAACCTCTGTTAAAAGTCCACAGAAGTTTTGGGGTTTTTTTCTGCAGGAAGGATAGCAGTTTAGGGCCTATCGCATACTGGAAGCTGGATTTGCAAGCTTGGGCAGTACAGAATGGCTTAGGCAGATATTTGAAATTAAAGCAATTTTTTCTAGACAATGCTCCCTTTCTCATTGAAATCTATGAACTAGCAGTAAGGAATATTTTTTTTCGATGGCAAACCCATGACAAATTCTTTGGGAAGAAAACTTAACCCCCTCAGAGAAGTGCGATGCCATCATTAAGTTGCATTTATGCCTTTTTACTAGGTTTGAGATGTGAGTGCTACCTAGTTACCCCTCGCTTTCTGCAAGGGAGTGACTCTAGTCTTGAGGCCCACCTGCAACATTTGCTAAAGGGGTTTAGCCGCAAGGCTGTTTATCCCACATTTTGTGGCAACGTTCTTCTGGCTTGCAATAAACATGGAATGTGTGCATACGTACAGCTTGAACCGACAAAGCTGGACCTGGACAAAGCGTTTTTGCACCTTTACACCTTATAGTCACGTTGCAGCTATATAACAAGTTTTACTTCTGAGGAGAATACAACAATATTTGTTAGTGCACTTCGTGCATGGGAACCATGTATAAATCCCAGTAACTTAAAAGGTCCCCAGTTCATTTGCAGCATTAGATCCAAATACTCCTTAGCTTCAAAAAATTAATTGGATGGTTTCACAAGAAAATGTACGGGCTGTTCTGAGCACAGAAAGCTAGTTATAACGAGGAAGAAGTCATCCGCTCACACGACACAGCCTCCCTTGCGTTCACTCCTGATATAAGAAGAACGAGGATTTCCCTCTCAGGAGTAATGACTGTGTGAAGACACATGGCTTACCGTTTTACCCAGCTTTTCAACTTCTCTAACCAGGTTTCAGTGCTTACTGCGTTAGGAGCCTGCTAGCAATATTAGAATATAAGGAGAATGGATTTAGCATGCCTTTGTGCTACCCAAGAGGCAGTCCATGCCCCTGAAGGTAAAGAAAGTTATCCTAGCCCTCACAACACCATTAATGAAAGTCACCGTTTAGCTTCCGTCGTGTATTAATTACTGAATAAACCCAATTCTTCAAGCCTTTGACTCAAGATTCTTAGGTGCGATGAGTACTATTCCACATTTTTCAAAACTTCAGCTTTTCAAAAGCAAATATTAAGTTGAAAGGGGATTTTTGTCACATAATATTGATAAAAGAGTATCACTGTTTGGAAATTAACATTGTCAAACAATTTATATTGTGTCCCACAACAAAACCATACAAACCAATTTAATTTTACGAGTTCAAGGTACACTAAGTAGGATGAGGAAAGCCGTACTGAAAGGTAAGAGGTCAAAACAAAGAAAAATAATTTAAAATTAATGTAATGCATCTTGAGTTTCATGTTCTTTATATTGACCCTTTTAACGTTTCTGTACTTTGGCAAAGGTGAGTAAACTGAGCAGCACAAAAATATTATATGGGGCAAAAATTCAAAAAAGATTTTTAACTTATTTTCAGAGTGTAAATAAGATTTCGAACTTCTCTTTTTCACATCATATACTGCAAATTTCCTGCTTGCTCTGAAAGGATAAAGACACCGTTTCTCCTTTAATCTTCAATTATATATTGAAGTCGACTTGCACGCTGTCATTGTACTGCAGACTCAGCAAGCACAGGGAATTGGAAGTTTAGATGCTGCGTATTGTGAAACAGTTTTATTTTCTTTACACCTTCCCGAGGAGCAACGCTTATGAGTAAGATGTAAATCTCTCTTTTAGTAGCTATGGAATTACTATATAAAAAGATTAATGTCTTCAGCAGAGACTGATTTCAACAAATAGCCACTGTATGTATGTTTATTCTTCTAAAACAACGGAAGGCTCTAATTCGACAGCACTGTTTTTTCATCTGATGAACAACCAGGGTTGTTCTCTAAATACAGTTTTCCTTCCTAAGGAATGGAAAGAATAATTCCTCTCCAGTTATTATTCAGAATGGAAATAGTCAAGAGGATGAGCTGCAAGTAAATTTATTGTTTGCACTGTAAACTTCCTGCTGTCTTAGAGAAATCCAGGCAGTTTTAAACTTTTAGTGTATTTCAGCATTGAAACTCTTAAATGGTAAATGGATTTTTAGAACCACTGAATGCATTCTGCTTCTATTTCTGTGTTTAATGGATTAACGTACAGTAGCCCTATATATGGATGCGGACGTATCCATGGAAGCAGCAATCCTTCCTTCGGAAAATGGTCAACATTAGGCTTTTATGGATTATGTGCATATTTTGAGGTGAGGTGAAAAATATTGCCAAGTCATCAGACTACATCAAAGCAGGATGTGAGGTTACCTTTCTGTTATCCCTGTTCACCTGGGTCTGGAGAGCTGAGTATTCATGCTCTCCTAGCACCAGTTACGTCGTCATGTTGACAGTCTTAACTTGTCCTTGACACATTTCTCTTTCCTGCCCCCAGTTGCAGAGGACAGTCCAGTGTGGAGTCCAGAGTATCGTCCGTGGGACGGAGAGCTGCCATCAGTCTCCTGGAGCAGAGGAAAATGGATTTTGGAAGTGGTGAGACTCTGTCCTGTGTTCTAGGTATGATTTATAGTAGGGGTCAGAGCCCGGTCTCCATGAAAACTGAGTGCAAACAATGCAGTTCTCTTCAGTGGGTGCTGGCGAATTGACCTTCACGATCCACAGTTAAAGAAAGTAAAGAGGAAATGATTGTTATTTGAAGGACTGTTTCTATCTTTGTAACCGTGTATACATGCAGTGATACTCACCCCAGGGACTCCAGGTATCAGCCAGTCCTTTAACCCACACCTGTCTCAAAGGTAAACAGTGACATTTGGTTCCTGACAACTAATCCTTTTGATGAGGCAATCTCACGAACCTCTGTAAAGTTTACTTAAGGAAACAGTGAATGGGGATTTACTCCCTAATTGCTTGTAGCTCAAGTGACTCCATCGGATTTATTGGTGCTGCTTTGGATGAACACTGGTACAAATGAGAGAAGGAATACAACCCACAGGGCCAAACTGATTGGGAAATAAACTTGAGGGGCAATCAAATCGCTTGTTTTCTAAACAACCTGCAAGATATATTGGATTGAACTTGATGTGAGCTGGCTGAAAACAAATCAGGGAGTAGTTTACTAAATAAACTTTTTTTTTTCACCTTTTTTTTTTTTTGGCTTTTAAGAATTGAAACAGTGCCTGCAAAAAGGAGGGATAGAGTAAAGCTGAAGATAGTAAATGACTTGTACCTCCTTTAACAACAGTCAGTCACTTCCTGCAATCAAAATCATGCTAGCATGTGGTCTGTTCAAATAAAAATTACTGGACCAGAGCCAAACACGAAAAAGTAATTGATAATGTGGTTTTTCAGAACTCACCCATCCATCAAATGTGTCACTCCTCCATAATACTTTATTGCCCCTTCTGAAGAAAGATCTTTAAAATTCATTGTGTGCACTTAAAAACAAAGTGTCCTTGTCCTGGTTTATAATGATTCTCTTTTAGTTTGGGTTTGTTTTCTTATTTAATTACATTCTCTTCTATCATGCATTTTTGTACAGATAGTTGCTGGAAATTTCTGCTGCTCTTAAACAAAGAATCTTTTGTGCTGTATCAGCTTGCATTTTCCTTGGATTCTGTTGTGCTGGTGTCTTTTCACTGACTTCAGCACTGGAGTATTGTAGTCATAGCTTCACTAAGTAGACTGTAACAAACAGATTCATTGGCCCTTTCTCCGTGCTGCATCTTATTAACCGATCTGTGGGAAATGCTCTTTACATTCTTAAGGCACATGTGCTAATACAAACAATAAATTAACCTTAACTGGAGGAAGCCTTGAGACTCCTAATGCAGTAACCCAGCAGAAACCAGAGTTTATAAAAGCTTTCTTCCTACCAAGTTTCATGGATATTTTTGTTAAAATGTGCTGTACCTATTTTCTACACCAACCTTTTACTATTGCCTTTACCAAACAGGTATTATGAAAAATGCTCTGTAATTTCTTAATACGAGATAGCAAGAGAGAGATAAATACTAGATTCATTCAATTGAATTGATATATTTCTTTTTCTCCACATTAAAGAACAATGAACACAACTGTAAGAAGATTATGACTCTGAATTAGAGGGCAGTGTTCACAGATCTGTTGTACGAGTTATATAGAGGCTGCTGCTGATAACCCTCAAATTACAGACTGCAATCTAGTTAAGAGGTCAAGTACTGTGGTGCTAATTAACTCATAAAGAAGTGCTTTGGATTCTAACTTTTAGGCTGCTTTTTTGTAGTAAAAAGTGTTAGAGCTCACAACCTGTGTACTGAGAAGAACATAGGTACTGGTGGTGACGCTGGAGTAACAGCACCTTGAGCAGGGAGAGATGAGGATGGGTGTGCAGTTCTGGTCACGAACAAGAACTAGGAGTGTATTTGAACGAAGAGAAACCCTCCCCACCCCTCAAATGAGATGTGCATGGTCTCTGGATCCGGGAGGGAGCAGGCTGCACTCACACACTGTCTCTAACGATCCTTTCACATTAGGTAATTCTTTAGCTATAAATTTACACTGAGTATGTTTCTAAATGAAAAAGGAATGCATCACCTACTCACGTCCCAGGAAACTAAAGGACCCAAAAGAATAAAATAGAATTTTACAGGTTCTCCACCTAAGACTGATTAGCTAAAATGCAATAACCTCAGGTCGAAGTCTGATCTGTCAAACAGAGTGCCTAGATCTTTGAATCAGATACCAAGTCAAAGTAAGGAGCAAATAAATGGGTATTAGAAGTGTGCTACCAGCTCCGCCACTCACTGCCTGGCTTTGGACAATTTATTTTCAGTTTTGCTAAGGAAGTGTGATAAGACTTGCTGTAATTAATATTTGTACAGGGCTGTGGAATCTGTAAATTATTTATTATATCTCAGGAAGAGGCTCCAAGGTTAGTACGTGTAAATCCAGGAACCCTTGCAAAGACATGCAATTCGTGTGCCCCTTGGCTTTTATAGAATCGCAGGGGTTTCCTTGACATCAACTCTTGTTCTAGTCTCACATTAACTACAAATCTGGCAGTGTCTGAGAAGCAGCCCCAAGAAGCTCTGATCTAAAAGTTGTAACTCAGTCAATAAAATACTTTACGCATTTGCTTAACTTCAAGCCCATGAGTTGTGGTATTAATTCAGTGGAGCTAGTCACTAGACTAAAATTAAGCTCATGCTTAAATGCCTTGTTGGACTTTTACCAGATTGTGAGGTTTATGATTTAGGTATCTTTCTTAAACTTGCTGAGATCAGATCCCCTGATTTAAGACTTTATGGTCCAGCTGAAAGCGGTGGTGGACTTAGATTTCTATGGAAGTCAGTCTGGGGCAAGAGATCTCTCAATATCCACAGATACTTTTACTTATCTAAACATCGACTGATTTCTGTTTAGTTATCTGAACTTTCCAAATGCTACTGTGTATAACTCATACTCTTGTAGTTCATATTTAGTCATTTTATTTCTCTCAACACAAGGCTAAAACCTATAGTGCTATAAACCACCATGCCTCAAGCAACTGCAATAAGGGTACTGCGGTTTGTGTGTCTGAAGATCTGTCTCCTGCTCCATACTACTTTTAAGGTCAGTGTTACCATTTGCAGTACAGTACGTAAGTAATGCGTGTAGAAGCATATGCTGCATTGTCCACTTATGGAGCAGTCTCAATTAATTGCAGGGAGCCTATTGTAGGTAGTAGGTACTACTGAACAGTGCATATTGCCTTGCAGTATTAGGTTTGTAATCTGTATTTTAAAGCTGAAAAATAAGGCTTTTACTTTAAAGTAGGTATTTGGGGGCTTATCTCCATAAAAACAAATCTCTGCATAGTCATTCCAAGGTGTAATTTAAAACAATGTGAGGTAATAAGTAGGAGGAAGTGTTTTTTTAGGTAAAAACAATCCTCTGGTGTTTTACCCAGCACCATTCCAAGCAGTGGTCTGAAATTTACTATCACAGGTCAATATTCAAAAGATGAGTGATTCATTTGCACTACGGGTTGCTTTGCTTCCTATTGAATAGGTAAAGGTGTAGGCTACTGAACGTCAGTGATACAGGAATGTTTGTACTGGAAGGGTGCTGCTTCTTTTAATTACCACATTAAAATATTGATCACTCAGTATGCTGCGGGCAATTTCTACTTCTTTCTGATTAGTTTATGGGAATGCGTTATTTACATTTGATATGACAATTTAGTTTTTAAGAAATGTGCAGTATTGCAACAATGAATAAAAATTTGTTTCAGTCTTTTGGATAAAGGGTTTTATTATTATCCTAAACAATAGAACTTCAGTTAAAAACAGAATAGGTTTTTTTTTTTTCCAATAGTAATCTCATTTGAATGTTTTGATTTATCAAAGCATTTCATGTTTACTTAAAAAACACATTTTCTGCTCCCTGGAGGAGTCCATAATGCAGTCAGTAAAGATTAAGCATCAGAAAAAAAATGCACTCAAACAACAGAGTAAAATTCAGGAAAAACTGTTCTGGTTTTGCTTTGGTAGATATGCATGTTGTTGAACATTAGGGATACACATTTTATGCATATATTACACGTTTCCTTTTGTGGTCATCTGAATTATGTACCTTCTTTTATTGAAAGTGTAGCACGTATACTCTCTCATTCAAAGGTACTACTGCTGTGTATTGTAACAGTAAAATCTTAGAAATTTCAACAGAAGAGAAGTACACCTTCGGACAACCGTAATTCTTTTCACCAGTGAAACTACCTGAGGAGTTACACATGACTAACCTGGAGTTAGGGCATTTTCTTAATAGTTAATTTGATAAAATCCAAATAGTTTATGTATGACTTAAGCTTTGCCTGACTGTAAAATAGCATTGTTCATTAATGAATAGCAAATCTACACAACAGCTTAGGACAGGAATTGAAGAATTCTCTACCCATATGAAATTACAGAGGGAATTTAGAGAGCTAAAATGCAATTATTAGAACTGGAACATGGCCAAGATCCTTGGGTTAACTTCCCTGTTCTTACTAGAAGCTATATATTAGATCCCATTTCTTGTGTCTTTTCTGTATATTTGTTGCATTTTTTTTTTAGAACATTCTGAATTTTTTTTTTCTCTTTTCATTTAAGGAGAATGCCAGTTTCAATGGCTAGACATAAATGTTTAAAAACTTGTAGCTATGCTTGGTCTTCAGCAGTTAAGCAACCTGTATTTAAACAGCGATGGCAGTTTAAAAACAGTATCACTGAGGAGTTTCCAGGGCTTTAGTAGACAGGGTGAAATGAGTAGATATGGTCAAGACTTACAGAGTTTTATATTGCCTCTAAAACACGGCATGAAGTTCTTAGCCTGTCAGGTCCTCAGTAAAACTCTCACTGACCTTGGTGAAGGGAGGATTTCAGAATGACACTGCTGGTGCTTACAATTTTAGCACCAATCTTGCAGTACTTTTTATTATATTCTCAGCTCCAAGTCTTGTTTGTCATGAAACTCTCAACTTCATTTTTAAAAAGCCTGGTGGTAGGGCCGAATCTACAAAATAGCGTTGTCCCCAGATTAAACTGAAATGTTTGGTGGCCTGTGAAGCCACGTTTGTGGTTCTTAATTTTAGACAACTACACCTTGTATCTTGCTCCTTCATCAGTCTCCAAGTCCGCACTTGCAGTTAGCTGAGCGCTTGCACAGCTAAAGCTGGAGGTGCCTCAAGTCCCCAGGTCCCTCTGGCTATGGTATACACAACCTCCATCTGATCAGAGTTTTGCCCCAGGTGCACCAAGCAATACCTCTGCCATGGTAGATCTAGACAGGCTGACATGCACTCTCCACTTAAACTTCAAAGTTTCTGAAATAACTGGAGCTGTGATTACCAAGAGAAGCAATATTTAGGACATTTTGGGCACTTCCCACTAGTTGTTTTTTTTTAACAGCTTTCTTATATTCGCTATTGCGAACATCATCATGGCCAAACCACATCTCTAT
Source organism: Larus michahellis (assembly GCF_964199755.1). Classification (NCBI taxonomy): domain Eukaryota; kingdom Metazoa; phylum Chordata; class Aves; order Charadriiformes; family Laridae; genus Larus; species Larus michahellis. The sequence continues at coordinate 41,663,694 of NC_133930.1, read as the reverse complement.
TGTAGGCACAGGAACAGCCACCTTGCCAAGCCAGAACTAGAAATATAAAGGAACACAGTACAAATTCATCTCTGGAAGTGCTTCGAAAGAGTGCTGAACTGTTCCAGGTACACTGACAAGTGGGCGTTGCTGTGACTCAGGATCTCGGACTCATGCTGCCTTTCTCTATCCCTCTCCACATGCTGGAGACTAGGGAACAGATCCAGGGCTGTGGATCTGCTAAAGTGCCTGCAATTTGTTGGTGGATTAACCTTTGATTCTCTAGTTGCAGAGAAGAAGTTTGCACACAACCTGAAAAGAACCTAAATTGTGCATCTGAACAAAAGCCAAAAAAATCCTCATTATTTTTAACACAAGTAAATAACTTTTTGGCCCAAGTCATGATTTTTCAGCACTTAGCATGCAAAATATGGAAGTTATCTGCATGAAGCTGTTCATTCTTCCTAAGCAGAAGGTAGAGGTGTTCCAATGCAAACTGGCTACAATGAATACCATCGTCAGTAAGCATCCCTAAAAAGTTTTCCCTCTTAGTACAAACTACCTTACTATATTCAACAGGATCAAGAAAAAGTTGGTACAATATATCTGGTGGCGGTATGTTTATTGCATCAAACTCTACTTTTGGCATTTGTGGACACCAGGAGATTTTACATCATTATTGCAAGTCCTTTAAAAAATGAAAATTCCTTTCATCTTAATGTACTGCTCTGTATCCCACCCCTATAGCAGAAGGGCGCAAGACTATATAATAACATGTACCTCTAGTCACTAATGAAAACCCAGATTACAGGCTTAATTCACTAGGCCAAAATTAGTTGCTCCCATTTAATCCAGTTGTCTGTATATGTATTTTTCCTGCACCAATCACTAGAGTGCTAACTCTGAGTGTTTCTGTGATAACTGAGAGTATCTCCCTGGAGTGCAATCAAGTTCCTGCCATTGATATGCATATCTGAAAGGTCCTGAAGTTTTTAGCTTTCCTGTAGCAAATAGTTCACTTTTAATTGGTACATATCTTAGCCATGAGAACACTCAAGGTTTCTTGTTTAAAGAACAGACAAAAATGAAGGACTGAAAACTAAAGAAAAATAGAGGCACAGATTTCTTTATACCTTATTTGAGTGAATGTGTATGGTTCTTTGATCGTATCAAAAGAAAACTGTTGATGACATGCTGAAAAATAAAACAACATAACATATGGCTGAAAGCATATCAGCGTAGTGTTTCTGTTTTTACACCAGTTTCTACTGAATTTTCCTGAAGCACGTTTGCTAATATTTTACAAAATATATTGAACCGTTCTGATTTTGCTGTTTGCCATTATGACAGTTTGGAAAGAACCAATTCTTCTAAGTAGTCTACTGTTGTCATACAATTTTTTAAACTTCTTTGACACTGAACTGCTTGCTGGGTTAATTGTGGAAAGTACTAATTACAAACTGCCATTTGTAAAATATAAGAGTTTTAAACAAGGTATATGACCTATAGGATATTCCCAGGAGTGGCTGACTGCAAAAGTACAAGATAAATTCAGACATGTGATATTCATTTCTGTGCAATCTTTAGAAAGGTTCAGGTGCTAAATGCCATATGATGAGCTGGGGTGTTTCACATTCTGATGCTGTAGGTACTAATTCCTGTGGAAGTGAGAAGTAGACTGTTCCCAGTCACTGTGGTTAAGGACATCTTTACCTGTTCAACTTGAAAGACATTATCAGGAATTTCCAAACTCTGTGTATGATAGTCTGATCTTTTACTCTTTTAAAGGCTACAGGATTTTTCATTTTTATATATTGTTCTCCCTAGTCCAAAGACATTAATAAATAATAATGTGTGGGGTGAGGAGCACAAACAGGCACTTTTTAGAATCCATCACACAATTTCAAAGACATGTAGCTTTCAACAACAGGAGCAAGTTTAGATAAGTTAATTTGGCTTTACTGTTAACTTTAAATAAATTTATGTAGTATAAGTCTTTTATGCACTTAAGGGGAAGCACTGATCTAAATAAATTGTACATAATTTACATTGTCATTAGCAGTAATATTTATTATTATGAATTATCTTCCAGTAGAAGTACTGTCATGGATTTCAGTCTTAAATTTTAGAATAAGTTGAAGTTTTTAACAAGTAAATCCAAGTTTATTTCCTCAGAAGATTTTAAAACATGGACGAGTGGTGTTGTTGCTATTTGCATAGCAGGGAACCAGCAGTAGCCAAACAGAATGACCTGCTTGTGGCTACACAGGGAGCTAATGGCATAGCCTGGAAAAGAAATGGAGCATCCCAAAGATCCATATCCTGCCCTGTGGACTCTGCTGCCTTTCATTGTTATATTTTCCATCTATGGAAACTGTTTGTTTTTTTTCCCTAATTGTTGGGTTAAGTAGTAGTCAGGAGTTATTAAAGAAGCAAGGAGATTAAAAAGAGAGAGAGTTTAAATTTTGCAATGGCTGTGCTTAAACACTGTATGTAGGGGAAACACATCTATTTCATACTCTGCATTTTAAAAAGCCACTATACAATGACAGCTTGTACCTTTGTGCAATGCAAGAAAACTAATAATTGAAAACCTCTGAAGGGCTCATGTCATGTTTTTAATGTATTCCTGTTCAGTGTTCTGAGTAGAAGTTTTGTTGTTGCTATGGGTAGGGGATAGATTGAACTGATTACATACTGTGTTATAAATAAGTGTATTTTGTTCCCTGAGAAATGATTCTTCCTTCAGTAATAGGAAAAATAAACAAAGGAAAAAGGGTACATTTAAGGTTGCTGTCAAGTCTTAGCTGTTCTTAGGCTTTCAGATTTCTGTTCTCAGCTACAACGTTCTAACTATAAAGTATTTTCCTTTTAGTTTTAAATCCAATTTCTAAATGGTTTAAGAAGAGACTTCTCCAGGTTAACCTGCAGCTATACAATTGCTGGATAAGGCCTTTCTCTGCCTGAACAGCAAGAAAAAGTGAGAAAAATGTGGCTTCAATCTATGTTTTTACTCCTGTGATTTTGGGACTGGCAAGAGCCAGATTGGGTTTGGCATAAATTAGAGCCATCTAAAAGTGTTCTGTCATTGCTGACTACCTGAGACTCTGTGGGATCACTCATAACGGAAGGTCAGGTATAGTGGGTCATGCTCTGGAAAGGTGCTTTAACAAATGGGGAATCCTCAGCAAGCCATCTAGATTAGTTTTCCAGATGATTTGTACCACCTGAACAGAGGCAAAAAATGTCACACTCCAGGTGTGAGAGCAGCATTTGCAGAAGCGCACAGTTCTGCTTTGAATAGACTTGCTTGGAGAAGAAATAGCGTTGCAGTGGCTCTCTGGAGTTCAGTGCAAGGTGCAAACCATACGCAAATTAATCTAGTTAATGCCTTTAACCAGTTGAAGTTCACGTTGCTGTAGCTACGCTGCCATTGAGATCAAAGTTAATTTAAATCTATCTTAACTATGTTGACACAAATTGCAGTCACATCTTGCACTGCGGAGTAGACTCAGCATTGGTCATGCAATATCCACTGTCTTACAGTTGTTTTATTTTTTTTTTCCTAGACCACTCCTGTCTTTTCAGTTGAAATGAACGACTGATCTTGTTCTGTATTCTGCCACTAAGAGATAGATCACAACTCGCATAGTGGCTGCTAATGCCCATATCAATTTGTGTGATAATCTTACAGTTAAATCTTAGCTGCAGTCGTCACTAATTATCAGGGGAATTTCTTGGTGTCTTTTCTCTTATTCAGAATTTTTAGCCTTGCTTTCTATGTAAAGAGCATCTTCATTTGCCAGTAATGATAATGAGTAAGAGAAAGTTGAATTTTTACAGTCCCGTTATCTCAGTGGGCTTTTAAAAGTGCACAGCACTTCAGGAAAAACAAAACAAAACAAAACAAAACAAAAAAAACAAAGCAAAACCTGAAAAACATGGAGGGAATTTTTAAACCTTTAATTTCTCCACTGAAATGCAGCCACATATAGCACAAGACAAAATATGATCATTATTAGGCTACGCAGAGCTGCGCTACATGGCCATCCGGGAGAGAAACAGAAGCAGAGAACAGCATCAGGCAAACCACATGGGGAAGTTTAGGTAGACCTCGATACCCAAGCTGCAATTTAGACATGACACTGACGTTCACAAACATCTCCTTGGAAAGTACCATAATGTCTTTAGTGACCACAAATACATATATATTTTCTCTCAGCTAAAAGGCAGTGCACCCAAAGCAACTGTTAAGAACTTGAACAAAGGAACTATTTACATGACCAGCTACACCATTTCCTGCAGCATTTCAGTTTCTGTTGATAGCTCCTTAAAGGGTTGTGTTTATCAAGATAAAAAATGGTAGTTACATTATTTCATTATAAAGAGGTAAACTTCTGTATCTGAGCTCCTATCGAAGTGTTCCTGGAAGAAACAGAAGAGACACCAGTCATTCTCTGCTATGTATTTGTTAGATATGCTCTCCCATATAATGTGGCGATGAACAACACATCCAGTTTGGGCATAAAAGATAAAAGAAAGATTGTGCAATATTCCCAGACAGTGTGAAACTAAATGCTCATTTTTCAACCATTTAGGCATTTCCTTCATAGCGTTTTCCTCAGTGGATCTTATGTGTCATTAATATGATGCGTTCTCTGCCTGTGTCTTTTCCTCTCTTTTGAATGTTGTATATTTTCTTACGTGCACTGCCAAAATTGCCTAGTTCTAATGCAGGATCATACTTTGCTTCCTCACTTGCCCGTTTGTCCAGTTATGGCTAATGCTAGTAAACATCCCTTAAAGACAATTTCTTTTAATCTTGTCAGAGATGCCTGTGTTGTGAGGGTGAAAATTAGTTATTAGCTTAGCTTTTCATCCATGCATAATAGGATGTTAAAATCAGAGATGTTTGCTTGGGGCCACGAGAAGCATCCCACTCTGAGCTTACAAGTTCTGAATTTATAAAATGCAACATATTTAAAATAAACAAGCAGAAGGCAAATGCTAGCTTAGAATGAGAAAAAAAACTGTTTTTTGTATATTAGTCTTTGTGTAAGGAGTTTAAGGCATCTTCTTGACTGCAGTAAAGAAGAATAATATGCTGAATCTTTGCTGATTCTTATCCCTCCCCCCACCTTTGTTGTAATAGCTGATCAACACAAGAAGCTATGCCGTGCTCTTCTTACAGTGAGGACTTTCCCCCTGAATGGGGTTGTCATCAGCTTGGTCCCTGCAGCATGAAGCATCCTCAGTCCTCATGCTGTACCATATCAAATTAAGCCCCGTGAACAGCCAAAACCAAGACAAAGCCTGAGACAAAAAACGAATGAAACCCATCCCTCACGAAATAGTGGCAAAGCCTCTCTTTGCACCCGTATTGCAAGGTAACGCTGACATCATTTAGAGAACATAAGGCCCCCTAAAGGGCCTTCTCTTCCTTCTGCACTGGAGCATCTGTGTCAGGACAGGGAGCTAGCATCTCTCTCTGCAAATACCCACAGAGCAGTGACAACTTCCCCTTTTCCTTCGCTCTTATTCCACTTCAGTTAAATCAGCCAACGCAAAGGATGTAGAGTAGGTGATGGTTCCCTCAGGAATATCTATGTTAGAATCGTGGTAATTGGCAATGAAAGCAGTCAGTGACTTCAGACACTTCCAGAGAGACCTCTGAATGTCTCAGTGCTCTCCTTTGTCATCCCCAGTACACGCATAATAAAAATGGCTACTGAAGAAACACAGGTAGGCATCCTGGCTCTAAATGCGTGTGTAATATAAAATGCAGAGTTGTACACCAGTCTGCTGGATGACAGGCTTGAGTATTTGGATTGCCTACCAAGTGTTGATGAAAAGCCACACAGATTGTTAATTCAGAAACTCCAATTTTTCCTCTGTTCCTGTGTTCATTTTCTTTATCAGCAGGGGATGACTTACACTTTCAAAACTGATTAACATTTTAAAACTGTGGGAGCACTTTGTGTGGCATTTCAAATGATTTTAACCCTTCAGCTCTTTGCTGGAGCTCCTCTTTTTTTTCTTTTTTTTTTTTCCTTTTTTCTTTTTTTTTTTTTTCCTTTGGAATACAGGTTGTGCCAGCGTTTCGGCACTTCCAGAAAGTAAGCATTTTGTATTACACAGAATGCATTGGAGACATCAGTTACATTAACTAAATTTTGGCAGTAAAAACAGGTGGAGGTTTATCAGCTTTCACCTCGTTGTCTAACCCACCCACATGGGTGAAGGAAACAGCCTTGTCCTAAGGCTTTGAGAAACATAGTTTCCTTAATCCTTTCCCACGTCCTGTTTGTCCTCAAAATAATGTCCCTGATAAGGCTGTTTAAAGTCAACGGGACTTAGCCTTTTCAGAACATTTTCCCCTCCATCTCTTTTTTTCTGTTATGCCCTCTCTCACATGCTTGAACACATTGATGTATGGGCAAAGCAGGGACTCGCCAGTACCCAAAGATCCATCTTCCAACTGTGCTTAGCTTTGCTCTCAGGCAGTCGAAGCTCATTCTAAAGCATGGCTGAGGAATACTATTCACTTAAATACAGTACTTGAAGGCATTTTTCCATATCCGTAGATAAATTGGTAGCCACAATGTACTTAGGATCATTTGCGGCTGAGGAAAACTGTTAAGCAATCCTTACACACTTGTCTTTAGTCCACTCACAAGTGCTGCCACCTGTGAATTGAAAAGGTCAACATCTGTTCAAGTCCACTAATTGGGTTGATAACATGGCTAAAGATATGTAGAAAGGATCCAGTTCCAATGTCGTTTCAGTAAGGACAGTCCCTATTGACCTTGATGGGACTTGCATTTGAGGACCCACTTTATCTCATGACTCCAAACGTGAACGAGGACACTGCTCACCAGCTGCTGTTCTGCAATGTTCAGCAGCAACACGTAACATTGTAAATATTAGTTTATTTTGCTTCTTTCTGTTTTTCAGCAAACACAAGTTCAGTAACAGGAGGGTTTTCCTACTCTCTTAGAATTAAGAACGCAGGAACAAAACTACCTTTCTGTTTTTCTGCAAGGTATTGTGATAAAAACCTAGGCCCAGGTCTCCTCTTTTCTAGCTTATCAGTTTTAGGAATTCAGAAAAGTTGTGCATGGTCCAGTGGTCAAGGACAGGAAAGAAGAAAAGACAAGAAAGGCACATTACGTGTGCATCTGAAGATGAAGTATCCATTTCTCAACCTACATGTCTCTTAACCTTTGCCTCTTCCACTTTCCAACTCTGCTTTAGCTGAGGTTCACTCCTCAATGCCCAGCTTCTCCCTTGGGATTTCTTGCTTTGGAGATTACTGTTAGCCCTGTTACTGAATTCAGTGATGGGGATGTTGGTTTTAGTATGTGTGTTTGTAACTCATTTGGTAATGACCTACCACCATTCTTCAGCATATGTTAGCCAACAGATATGGCAAGCAGAAATTCTTTACAGTCATGCCAATAGAACAAAGAAAAATGGAAAATGCAAAACATTGGGGAGAACCGATCAGGGGTGTACTTAGTATTCTCAAAATTCACATATACTTTCTGAAAATGTAACTATTTTGACAATTCGTTTTAAAAAGAAAACTCCTTCAGTTTTACTCTTTTCCCCGTAAGAATATAGAGCACATGACATTTCAATCGATTTATCTTCGTTTCTTTAAATAGGGTCAGGCAGGAGTTAGAGTAAGTAGAAAATCATGCTCGTAGCACTGGAAAAACTAGTGCCTTAAAAAATCTTCCAAAATATGAAAACCCTGAGCATTTCTCAAAAGACTATTTATTATTTTATAACTAGTATTCTGAAATACTAGTAGCTTTGTGAAAATTAGTAGCTTTTTTTGACATTTGATTAACAGGTGCAAGCAGCACTTTTTCAGATTTGGAGGCAGGTAATTTACAGCATATCATAGGGAAAATGGAACAAGAGGAAAGAAAAATAGGAATGCTTCATCTACATTTCTTCCCTCTTTCTTTGAAAAGTTTCATGTTAATATTCAGGAACAATTTCCCTTTTCCGATGTTCTTCCACGAGTTGTATTTTAGTTAATTATCATGGTTGTCCATTGTAAATAAAAAGTGAGAAAGCTGCCAGTTCCTTTTGATCATGGTTGTTCTTTCCCCCAATGAAACTCACACACAGAGTTTTTTCTTTTCCTTTCCTTCAGAGGTGAAAAGTGTTCCTCATTAGGAAGGGCAGATGCATCCTATCGTAGAGGTTTGAGGGTTATAGATTCTTTCAAGCAGTTTCCTTTCTCTCCAGGTATGAATTGTTTAATTCCCAAACATTGTCAGTGTTCTGAGTGTTCATGTATATAGAATACAGTGTCATTGGAAGCTCAAGGCAAACCGTTTGTAAGAGTAAAAAAATATATTAAAGCATAAAAGCTAATGAGGACATAGTGTAAATACTCCTCATAACCATTGCCCACCGAACTTCCTCAGGGGACTTAGGCTAAAGTACTTACATCAGGAAAACAGGCACACTACAGGCCAGTGTTCTCCCTTCATCCCTGCATAAAATAGTGAAGAAGCAAAATACAAAGCCCCCCAAAAGAATTCTTCCTGCACCTTTTTGATAACTTGAATTTATTCGAAAGAAGGTAGGAACCCATATTCCTTTTCTTGCTGTCCCTGTTTTTGGGGTAGAGTTAATTTTCTTCATAGTAGCTAGAACAAGGTTATGTTTTAGATTTGTGCTGAAAACAGTGTTGATAATGCAGGGATGTTTTAGTTATTGCTGAGCTGTGCTTACACAGAGTCAAGGCTTTTTCTGCTCCTCACACCTCCCTGACAGAAGTGGGTTGGAAGGGCACAAAAAGCTGCGAGGAGACACAGCCCGAACAGCTGAGCCCAACTGACTGAAGGGATATTCCATGCGATGTGATGTCATGCTCCGTATGTAAAGCTGGTGGAAGAAGAAGGAATGGGAGGAACCTTTGGAATGATGGCATTTGTCTTCCCAAGTAACCATTACATGTGACGGAGCTTTCCTGGAGATGGCTGAACACCTACTGCCCATGGGAAGCAGTGAATGAATTCCTTGCTTTGCTTTGCTTCCGTGCGTGGCTTTTGCTTTACTTTTTAAACTGTCTTTATCCCAACCCATGAGTTTTCTCACTTTTACTCTTCTGACTCTCTGCCCCATCCCACCAGGAGGGAGTGAGCGAGCGGCTGCGTGGTGCTTAGGCCCTGGCTGGGTTAAACCATGACACATGCTCATTCATATTTTGAAACTTTGTTCTAAAGTACCTTTTCTCCTCAAATTAAACACATTTCCTGAGGACATACGTATCAATTATTTTGTAACTCTGCAAAAGCCAACAGTACAAATATTGCAGACATTTAATAAACACAGAGCTGAAACTGTATACTGAAATTACTTGTCATACAAGATCTTGAAACAAGGGAAGAGTTATACTCTATTCAGAAAACATTCTCTTGAAGTTTGCATATATCCCCTTTTATTTCCTTGTGAAGTTTTAAAGTTCCCCACACACATACACTTGCTTGGAGCCTTATGAAACTGAAATGTCAAGTGAGAGTTGCTTTATATCATGTTCTGTCAATCAAAGTAAGCGAGGCTTTATGCATCTGTTGCTAGTATATTGGCACTTTTTGAAGAGTGTTTCGGAGGGAGCGAGAATAAATAAAGATCCTTCAGGCACTTTCTCATTTATGGATGAGGAATCAAAGCAGTCTGAAACTTCATTTTCAGCCTGATACCCTGAAGATTGTTGGCTGATAATTCTGGATGGAACAGCTTATCTGGGAGGATTAGGGAGAACATGGTCTTCCTATTACTGCTGGCTTCAACCTATTCAGCTGGGCAGACTCTGTCACACATTATCTGTGCCTTTACATATGTCACTAATCTTATCTATATCTTTTCAGCTCCTTCTGTTGGAGCTGTGGTTTCCTGTACCTAAACCTCCCATTTCTTCATTACAGCAGCTGTATAGGCATTAGCCTTCTCTTAACAGCCTTTCTGCACCGTGTCATTCAGTAATGGCTAGTAATGCAAAGGTATGAGAAGGTAATGGTAGTGCTTTATCTCAGATCTTACAGGCCTCACATCAATATATTAAATGCATACCTCCCTTCCCACCAGCATCCTCCATCCTTCCCCCACCATTTTTGACCAAATCCGCTTAACAAAATAAAATCACCTCAACAATAGAGTATCTCTGCCATCATTAAAAATAACGGAAGCAGGCGATTTGGAGGCAGGTATATATGCTGGAAGGGTCAAAGTAAAGTAGTTTGTAACCAGCAGAACAAAAACATCAGCGCCAGAACTAATCTGGAGCTTCTGCCGTTCTCTCCTGGATTGCTAATTGGTGCTACAAATTTAGTGGTGTTGGTCACTAGGACAAAGTGGTTCAGAAGAAAGATTGATTAAACCCTCTGAGAGTCCCTCTCCTTTTTAAATTTTAGAGGGATGCCCCTTCCGCACACCGACCCTCAAATACTTCCCTAGCTCCAGCTGGCTCCCTGCCCGCTGCGCTGAGCTCCATCCTTTCTTTCCTGTTCTGCCTTTGCCTTTCAGTTTTCCTGCCACACCACTGCTCTGGTTTCCTCTTTCCTTACTAATTATTTTTCTGCTGTTTCTTCATCTCCTTCAGCCATTTTCAACTTACCGCATTCCCTGTTACTGTAATAAAAAAGACAATAAATGAATTTTAAAAATTGAAGGAAATGGAACCAATGAGATACCACTTTGCCCATTTATTTTCTCTCTAATAGTGTTTTTTACTGTAAAGTCTTGGGACAGGGGCTGCTCTTCTTGTGTGTTTTCGTTGTGCCTAGTACAATACACATCAGGAAAAAAGAAAAACGATCACTCAGTCCTTATCTTGATGGCTTTTTTTGGGTACCACCAGAGTACAAACTAGGAAAAAAAACATGTCACTGATTTCTGACTAACTCCTCACTCAATAGCACTACCTGTCACTTTATTTGCAATTAGTAATTGAGCCAGTTCTACATATGATTAAATATCTTTAAATACAATTTAAATAATTTTAAAGCAGGGAAATTTTCCTTCCTGTTTTTACTGCGGTCGCGGGGTTTTTTTACTTTAAATTGCCAAGTTATTAGGGATCCGTATCTTGTCTGTTCTCTCAAGGTTGAAACAATAAGCTTTATCTGAACCTGACAAACATAATTTCTCTTCTTCATAAATGAATGCCTTGAATGTCATGGTTTCCCCACCCCGCAACCACAAGCCCAGTCAGGGCCATGTCATTTAACACAGACCCATCTTTTATTCTGTGACAAGCAGAAGGAACAAGAAGTGTAACCTGTATCCCAAACCTGTGCAAAAGCTGCTGAATTACATAGGCAAGACAGCCACAGAGAGTTTTGCGTTTGCTCCAGCAGTGCTGGCAACTGCAGGAAATAAAGTGCTGCAGCAATTTAAGATTTTCTTGACTACTTGCAGTCTTTCAGAGATTTAGAAAAGCTTCTCACTGTGGGTTCTGCAAGAACTGCTGTTTTTCAGTGTACACAGGACATTCATGGTCACTCATGGACGTAAGGAAGAACTTGATTTCAGACATTCCCAGGGAAATTGCTTTCACTCTTCTAATCCAGTCGACTTGGTCTTCCCTAGGCTCTTGTACATGATTTTTCCAACAAGCGCTGGGATAAACTGAGAGTTTGGTATGGAGTTCACTTTGCAGTTTGGCCAGCTATGCATATCACCAACTGAAAAATATAGACCTAAAAGAGGGCAAGGCTAATTCTCAACACTAGAGCAGAATCCAATGCTTCATCAGGTGTACCTGAACCCCTTTATGATACATACAGTATGAAGAGATACATAAAGAATCTCTTAAATACTTAATTTATAGTTAGCCCTTGTCTGAGTGTGTGTCATTTATGAAAGGATAACACGTGGCATGTGGACTCATCATTAGCCCAAGGTAACAGAGGTTATGTCTTCTAATTCTGTTCTCAGCCCTGCTACAGAGTTACTACATGACCTTGCACAAATCACTTAACCTTTATGTGACTAATTTTATCCATCTATAAAATGGGGATAATAAAATTTTTAGCTACACACAGCAGGATGATGAGAATTAATTAATGCTGTAAAACTCCCTGAGAAAGAAGGCTAAATAATACAGGGCCTAATTCTACTAGTATTCACTCTTTGGTTCTCTGTCTTCAGCAGTTACTTCTAGCTGAGCAAAATTAGTGTAAAAGGCTACCATCTGGATTTGTTAGCGTTGTTCAGATTCACTGCGCTTAGATATGGAGCTCACAAAAAACACTCTGGAGAATCAACCCAAGAGAAAGCTCAAGCGATTCATTTTTAATATTAGTTCTGTATCCACATACACAAAATACAGTCAACAATGCTTGAGCATTCAGAATTTCATAGTGGGGGCTCCAAGTCAGCATACATAAAAATAGACATCTGATTAAAAGCATCTGTCAGTGTTTCTGAAGCTGCAAGCACCGATCGGGTGGCCGTATGCCCACATGCATACAGGAGAAAGAGTGTGCATTGCTCATGTTTTTTGACATTTTACCCTAAAACTTCACTTCTTCTGGACTGTAGAGCCATTTTCTAAAATAAAATCAATATCCTTTTCATTAGAAAACTCAAGTTAGAAATGTAGTATCATGTCACCTACAAATATATTGGAATTTTATGGGATATGATGATTATGAAATACAGAGCATGAAGAGCTAGCTAATATCTACATCTAGTACATGGAATGAGGGGGGAATGGTAGGCCAAAGATGACCATGCTGTCTTCACTCTGCTACTGTCATGCTGCTTTACAGTGGGCAGTCCGAATCAGTTCTAATCCAATTGCCATTCCCAGATATTGAGACATAAAGATATCCCTATATGGTATAGAACAGCCAGTCTTCAGTATCCCAATCTGTTGATTTAACTAAAGTATGCACGGATTTATGCTCAAAACAGTCACATTATTTCTTTCTACCACTAAGGCAGAATTTTCAAGCTAGTGTGATTATTGCAAACTCCATCAAATTAACAATATATTCCCACTCAAACCAGAAGATCAGTCCAAAGTTATAAAACTGCCAAGAAAGCAGAAAGCACCAGTCTTGTCTGTAGGTATCAGGAATACAATTGCCTTATCCTAGACCAGCAGCAAACCAACTTATTAATGGTTCAAGATTATGTCTGGTGTAACTTGAAGTACTCCATGGCAGGCTCTAACTCAAGTGCCCTTTCAAATTAACCTCAGAAGATTCTTCATCATAAGGGAAAAAAACGATTCCTTATGCAATGGATGTGATTAACCTTGAACCTTCAAAGTCGAGATGATTGGAAGGTGTGGGGGTGTGTGGGGAGGGATTCTGCAACCTCCAAGAAGTTTTAGAACTGATACAGTGGGGAGAAAATAAAAACAATAAACACGTCTCTCTCCTTAGTTTGCTTTTGCAAAGCATTCCAGCATATTTTCCTGTAAAAACCTTTTCTCTTTTACATGATCAAAGCAGCATGTGATCCAATCAGGTAAACAACTGCAACAAGCCAGAACAACAGAAATACACTTAAATGTCCTGTTTACCAAAGATGTTCATTGAACATAATGATGCACAGGTCCCAAGACATTTGGAGAAAAATAGGTAAATAGAAAGTAAAACCGGCTTGATGTTGGTGTGTGGGGTGGAGGCGGGTGGTGGTGACATTTTTCTTTTTGTGGTTTTATTAGGAGTAAGAAATTCAGGTTACGGGGCCTTTTTGTTTTAAGGTTTCTACTTGTAAGGGCTGACTTACTGTTACGAAAGTCTGAGGGCTAGATTAGTTGCGACTGCAGAAATCGTTATTGTGAGCCAAGAATACTTTACTTGCATACTACTAAAATCCTTTTGCAGCTTACATACTTATGTTAATATCAGCAAAGGAGAAGAATATAACAGAAAGAGCTAAACACTGCCAAAATAGCTTACCTCTAAGCATATGTTCCCCTGGGTCAGACAAAATAAATGTGCTGTTCCTGAAAAAGTAAAATAATAATAATAAACTAGTAGTAATAATAATGCAGCACAGACTATTTCTATAACAAACAAGCAAAAGTTAACCCATAAAGAATTAAATGTACGGTGTTTTCAGGGTGGTTTGGGTTTGTGTGTTAGTTTTGATAAAATAAGCAAAGCATGTAATTGCATTGAATAATTCCTTCTCTGGCTTCTCCATTTGTTCTCTCTCTGGCATCTTTTATCCCCTGTATCCCTTGACCCATTTCAAGAGAGGATTTAGGGACGTTCTGGTTGTTAGAGCAGATGAATTTTCCCATTGACTCACATAAAACGTACACAATAGGTTTTCTGATGTGGAGCTTGTCATCTGTGAGGCCACCTCAAGGAGGGACCCACCTGCTGGCCTTGCATTAAATTCCCCTGCTCCCACTCTGTCATGCCAGTCTGAGCCAGTCTTCTCAGTCGTTCATACTGATTCACTCAAGCTCAATGAAGTGGCTGCTTTTAGGACTTTGTCTGGTAATACTCTCAAACCATACTGCCTCCAAGCAAAGTGCTGCAGTTCTACAAATTCCTCTTTTTTCCAAAATGGAGAGAATGCAGTCCATCTCTTCTTGCCCTTCCCTTGCTCAAGCTGGTTTGCAGTCACACTCACTGCATTAAACAGACTTCTACAATGCGGCCTTTAAAATGGCAGGGAACTCAACAACTTTGTTCGTGCAGGTAATGATCAAGAGACTTACCACATCATGTGGCCAATAGCATGGGCATGGCTTATCTCTCCTTGGATTAGGTGCATTTTTAAAACTTCATCTCATTTTTAAAACGTCAACTCTAATCTCGGCGTTTTCCTGTTCGCCTTGGTCCTGATGGAGTCTTAGCAGTGAGTCTTTTGTAGTACACGGAAATGCAACTGATGGGAGGACGTATTGTTTGTAATACCCTGAGGTGTATTCCAAGGTGCTTGCCACTTTATGTGGTGAGCCAGAGAATACAGGTGGTGCCGTGTGCCATTCAGCTTTTTATTTTTATCTGAAAACAACATATTCTTAAGTTACTGCCAGTCAGCCTTAGTGAAAAAGAGTCTATCTGAAATGATCATTCATATATGCACTCGTGCCTTGAATCCAAAATTAGTAAAACACATTCCTGTATCATTAGATGCCTATTTTCAAATGCCTCATTTTGATAACTGGGGGTTATTTTTCTTATCATGAGTCAAATAGCAGAATCACTGAAGGTGGAATAGGGTAAAGGTGACTCATCCTACCTGAGGTCTCCACATGCACGTGGTAAGCACTTGGGTTTTATAGATAACAGTAATGAAATAAATACATCTGAATGCGTGGGTGAGTAATAGACCAATCCACTCTGTGCTCAAGTGCCTGGAAACACTGCGGCTGGCACTGGCACTTAACTTTGATGGCTAGGAAAGAATGCCTTTTTACCAGTTAGAGATCCTGGATATATCTAGGAACGTGGCCTGCATCTATCCTAGTAAACGCAAACATTGCTGGAGTGATCCCAGCTGCCAGTATGCTGTTATCATTGTCAGTAAAATGTTAAAACATCTTCAACAGACAGAAGTGAAGGCAATAACAAAAAACCCAACACAATAGATCAAGCCTTATAAGTCCTCTTCTAATATCCCCATCTGGTGAGTTAGTTACTGTTGCTTCAGGGTTTGTGTAAACACTATAAGCATCATTTCTGAAGAACCGAAGAGTTCTTCAGAATGAAAAATTCTGTGTATTCATGATGGATTGCTTTAAAAAATGTATTTCCATATTCTGTAGCATATTTCATTTACTATTCACTAATATTGGAGGACAAACAGTACAATTCTTTGCGTGTTTTACAAAAAAAAGGGTGATATTATTCTGTTGAACCCATGCTGAATTTGCTATCACTATTTCATCATGTGCAGGATTTCTTATTAAAGAAGTAATCTTTAAAACAATCTGCTGGACTTCTTCTCTAAAGAAACCCATCTAAGAAGGCTATCTAACCCCCCATAAACCCTTTTCTAGCCTATCATAAACTACAATCGCTTCCTATAAACAGCTCAGGAAATTATGTAGCCAGACTTTTTGTGGTGAAACTTCTGTTGCAGAAAACAATCTGAGTGCTGTTTTAGATCTGAAATGTCAACAATTGTATATTCCACTATTTAGATATAAAAAATCACCAAAAATAGGTATTCTGCTTATTACAATACATCCAAGTTGCTTGCAGTAGGGATTGTCTGCGTAGTTGGCTCTTTACACTGTAGATTCCATAGGAAAGTTCCCAGATATCTTTACATATTTAAATCATAGCAACTTGGGTCATGTTCTGCTCAAAGCAAATAGCCTGTATTAACACAGTGCATGCCCTCAAATCAGGACTTAGTAGAATTAACAAAACTTCTACATGTGCCTGGGAATTTTCTTCTGTCAAATAAAAGAGCAAATTCATCCTCAAAAATTAAAAGGTTCATTAAACTAAATTTGTACTTCTATAATTTTTCCTCCTTCTTGCATTTTTTTACTGAGTATCAGAAGAGCTGGACAGTTTTCTCCTTTGCTATTGGAATGATGTGTATTGGGAAGAAACTAAGCCATGAGTTCTGGGAAGTATTAAACTATGTGCAACACTAATATGTCTTCGAAGTCAAGCAATGAAACAGAAGAGCACAGATCTATTGGTAATATAGATTTGCTTTAACTGATGAATAATTGTTAATTCAGAAAGTAAATATAAAGTGTGTAGAATCTTTCAAATTCATGAATATATTTTCATAGGCAGAAATGCCATGACCAAAAAGAAAACAGAAAGATGTAACAGGCTGGGTGAATTTTGTTGAATGCCTGATGAGTTTACAAATCTTTTATCTTAACACTTACTACAGTTTGAGACTGGTGAATAATTCGCAATGAATATTTCATCGGACACATGTTGCCTTCTTTTTGCAAACAGAGTATCTGCAAACAGATCATAGTTTTCCAGATTCATTTGTTATTTGAAATTTTTTTTTTTATTAAAAAAGTAACCATATACAAAGCCATTGTCTGCAAATATTTGACAACTTGGTTGGGCCGGTTAGTTGTGATGAGCCAGATAAGTCACAAGGTATTCTTTCTATTCATGCAGCGGAACAACAAGCATACACTTCTGGAAGAAATATTTACACATGCGAATATGACATTTAGTTTCGGTGAATACCCCTGCATGTGATAGGGGACCATGTGTTCTATGACCGTTTGTGCCAGTAAAAGGCAATCATTCAAATGTCTGTAGAAAGGAAACACAAAAGGGGATTGTGATTATCATGTAGCCAACACAAAATAGAATCTCATTTTTAAATAGGGGAATGAATTAACAATATACTGTTGGTAGGGCAGATAAGTGACACTGAGGACACAAAGACAATCCCAGTGGCAGATATTTGCATACTATTTGTCCTTCACCCCTCTTTGTAATTGTTTGATGCTCTTCGGTACCTTTTGTTGAGATGAAAAATAGTTCCCAGGCAGTAACAAACTAGGCCGATGACAGTAGCAACAGATATCCAATAGTCATCCTCAAAATCGATTTTGTTCCACGCTGTGCTGGCTAACCATTGTCCTTAGGGTTTCTTGAGGAGGCGGAAATCACTTCTCGCTTTGTAATATACTTCTTCTATGACAAAGGCTAAAAGGAGCTGGGTCAGAGAAGCTGTTGTGAGGGCCTTAAATAAGTGGAGGATCCTTCTAACCAAACAAGTCTCCCATAACTGGATCCAATCAATTTATAACCATTTAATATTTTAGGTGCAAAATGACTGTAATCCAGTTTAGAAGATGGCATCTGTTTTTGTAGAACAATAACACACTGAAACCTGTACAAGATTAGAAATTTCCCCCTGCTTGCCACATGTGCTTTTTCCAAGTAACTGGTCCAAAATGGGCAATCCTTATTGTTGTCTTCTCTGTGCGCAGACTGGCTTCTCACTCAGACAGTCACACCTAACACCTAACAGCCAGTGTGTTTTGTCTGTGATGGAAATGGTGAACCCCACAGAGTACGCTGTAATGTGCCAGCTGTGCATAAGCAGAGATTAGGAAGACAGAGATACCGCAGTCAGCTGTGTCTGAGTTTTATCTTAGAGACTCAACAACACTGGTTTTGCTGGTGCTACTTTCCTCCACATTATACTAAAAGCATGTGACTTTCACATATGTTCAGTCCAGACGGAGAATAAAGGTATGATGTAGGAGGTATTAGTATTAACACATTTAAAAAATCCATTGTAGACAGCAGTACAAGCATCTTGATTTACAGAGGTATTTGAAGTACTGTCATTCAATTTTGGTGAATCAGGAATTAAGTACCTGACCTGTTTAGGCATTTAGGTAAATCTTACTAAACACCTATTTTCACCTCTAGGCAGCTAAATACCTCTGCGTGTTTTATTTATAGCATTTAAAAGAGTTTGCTGAGGCTTTAACTCAACTCTGCCAGTGTGTTAAAGACAGATCTTAGCCTGCATGAGATTCTGCAAAATAGTTAGTTAGGAAGTATTAGCTAACACGGACTATTACCTTAAATCTTTATCTCCAGGAGTTCTTAGAGGGTAAAAGAATTTATCCCCTCAATAGTGGTGGCAAAACCATACTTTAGATTGTCTAGGAGAAAGAGACAGAAACCACAAAATGTTTTCTCAGCCACACCAAAACCAGTGATTCTCTTGCCTGTAACTGAATTCCACCATAAAGCATGTGGTTGAATAAACCTCAGCCAAACTTAAGCGTGTTATGTTTATTTGGGGATTTCTCATTAATGACTATTGTGCAGACCACCCAGCTGCATAGACAAAGTGTGCAGATCTGAAAATATTCCTGTGTATAGTCAAATAGCAGTCATTAGGACCACAAGAGAATACCATTTCCCTTGCACTGACTACACTCCCAGTGAGTCCCTCCTTCCCCCTGGTAAAGAGAATGTCTGTCAATGAATTCCTTAAAAAGTAAAAAAAAAAAAAAAAAAAGAAAATTAAAAAAGCAGCTGCAGTGTGCACATGGCATAAGCAGTTTACTAAGGCATTACAGTACAGTGTCATGCAGGCTGTTAAAGAAAATCTGGTACTCTGGTGATAATGTGTATATTCATTCAGTATAAATGACTAAGTTCAAAAAACCATACAATGAATCATGGTTGCAAGGCCAGACTTGCTTTGATTAACTACACTGGTATAATGAAATCCAACAGAGCAATCACTGAAACATTTAGCTCCAAATGTAAATCTTCTTGAACTCTGAAAAAAGCATGTTAGGCAATGAGAGGTGGTATATAATACAGCCATATTTCATATAATGAAAGTGGAAGCAGTTGTAAAGAAAAGGGAATGTTAAAAAGTTGTTATGCTGTGTTTGGCAAGAATGAGTCATTCTGAATATGTCAATCATGATAATCCAACATATTTTTAATCTAAAGGTCAATAGAAGCAGTTTCTATAGTGGTACAATAGTTATGCCAAATATGAAAGCAAGCGTTTATAAGACGATTTCAAGTATTAATGCAGTACCATAATGTGTCTTGGAAAATTAATCTCAGCTTTAAATTGAAGGGCATAGATTGATCAAGGTAAGAGAATTTTATTAAAAATGTACTGATATAACCCGTGACACTTTCATTTCAGCAAGACTGCCGTGTTGAATTCCCATATCTCAGGCATGTCTTAACTGTATAGATGAAAGTTGTCTTTTCTACCAAGAGGCAGAACTTGCTTTGTCTAGGGGAAACCTGGGATCTACTGTTAAACTACAGAGCATGAAGATTTCCTCATGCAGTTACTGGTCATGGATCTTGACACAAAGGTATGTATTTTTCCCTAGGAAGCACATCTGTCTAAGTGTCATTAATGCTAATAGAAGATTACCTGCACCAGGGGAAGTCTAGTCCTGAGGAATTCTCCTCAACACACACTTCAGCTCAAACATCACAGGTTTTCCTTATGTCATATTCCTGCTGTTCTGTCCCTTTTGTCCCTGCAGTTGACTACAGTTGTAGAGGACAGTTTTTCCACCAGTCCGCAGAATTGTTATGAACACAAAACACAGAGCATGGACAAAAAAGCCCAGCCAAGCCTAGCAACTCTTGGTTTTGGGTTGTCCGAACAACATAACCCGAAGGAAAATCTTTGCCTTCCACTGCTACTTGCCCAGAGGATTTTCTGGGGAGAGGACAGAGAGCAAAAAGTGTGGGAAAGAACTCTACTGTCATGCTGAGGGAAGCTAAGGTTGAAGGCAGCACTGCTGGCGTTGGGATGTTATCCACCAAGCTGTGTGGCCAGGGATAGGGAGATCCTGGAGGACAGGCCAAGAAAATGCAGTAATGGGGAAGCATCTTAGTGGTTGTCTGGTACTTCTTCCCGTGTTAAGTGAGGTAAAGGAGAGAGTTCCTCTACCCTTCTCTTCCAGCCTTTACACCACCAAGTTAAAATATTGGGCTTGCCATAGAACAAATGTGCTCTGTTACATACAGGTTACATACAGGCTATAGATTAGCTCATATGAAGAGATTTGTTGTTACCACTATGGACCATGGTCAGATTTCGTGTGAGTAGAAGCAATTTCCTCCAAGTTCTGCCCACTTACACTGGATCTGAATAGGTACTACAGGATTCACCACTCCAGTACTTAAACTAAGGTTGAGCTGATAGACTGAAAATGCTTATATAAAGCAGTCACACAGAACATTACAATAGTCATTGCAAAATCCATACAGTAAACCTTGGTGTCTCAGACTGCTTTAGTATAATATTGCAGCACTTGCTTTAAAACAGGACTCATAACCTGCACAAGAATTCTTCAAAATTATTCCATTTGAAGAAGTGAAAGCCTGAATAAAAATGTGCTTTCATCAACAAAATACAGCATTTTGTGCAACAAGACATAACTGTCACAGCTGTTGTGAAGACTACAGGTCAAATAATTTGAAGGAGGATGTGCAGACTAACTTGTAAGATTCAATAGCCTTTGTGTTGGCCCAAAGGCCTTGACGTAACATCAACAGGAGGCTTCACACACCGAGTAGTGTATGAGTTGGGACACAGTGAAAATTGCTATACCGTGCAGTGCTTAAGAGGGGATGAGACTCCACCAGAAAAGATGGGAAAATTTTTAGGGTTATTGTTTTCCTCACACTAAATCATCTTTTTATAATAAAATATCATAATAGATTCAAGGCACAAAGAATATGTTTTAACCTGTTTACAAATCACAGTCAACTTCCAAACCCTAGTGTCCACAGATAGCCACTAAAATCCATATTCCACCACCAATATAAGCATCGTGATCAAAGTTGCTTGTTCACTGTTGCCATCAATTTCTTTCAAAACACTGAGTAGTAAGAGGAAAACATGCCGCTTAGTGCTGCTAAAATATTTTCTATTATGCCTGTAAACTTCTCATTGGGTTTTTCTTCTCATCAATTCTCCTGGTCAATAGGGAGCTTGAGACTGAAGAGAACTAAGCAGCTCTTTGATTTCCTCATCTCTTCTCCCAGGCCTCTGCAGAGAGAGTTGTACAACTTTGTGGTTTAAAAGGAGAAAAATGACCTTCATTTGAAAATACCTTTTCCTTAAAGAAATTTTGTAAAATGACACTGGCTACAGAATGATCTGTGTCTATATGCAAAATTCAACCTGGTCACTGATCGCAAAATGTTATGGAAAATTAAACACAAATAGGTTTGTTACATACTTTGAAGGCCAGTTATTCTATATCATGTGGAGTTTGTAGCTTTACATGGTGTGCACTGGAGCTCCACTGACAAGATACTCGTTTCCTTGACCCCCACAAAACCCCCTCTGACTTGTGGGAGTGCAGTGTACATCCAGAGCCTTCCCATGAGCAGGGAAATAGTGGGAGCAGATTCCCTGCAACTCAGAAAATAAGGCAGTCATGGAATCCTCCTTACACAGGCTGAGTGACCTCCATCTCTGCTCCATAAAACATTTAAACATGTGTATAAGTAAGAGATAAAAGCACAGGTGTGAGAGCCCTGCAATAATTAGGAAATACTACAAATGAGAACCCTAGGAAGATGCGCTTCTTTTTGTTTCACTCAACTGTTTCTTGGGGCATGTGACTGTTATTTATTAGAAATCAAGTAAACCAACTCAGCCAGCCTGTCTTAACAACTTGATTAGTCTGTTTCTAAGCACTAAAGGATTTCTTCACCTGCCTCTAATTTGTATAAATGGTAGCATGTGAGGAAAAGGAGCTGCCTACGAGCTAGCGAAAGAGTTGATTTGGAACGTACATCATGGGCATGCTGGGCTTTTTCTCTCCGGCGTAGCACAGAGGGGAAGGCTGGGACCACACAAAGGGAGTCAGCCCTGCACCTCCTGCAGTAGTGAGTCCTGCAGAGACCTCTCCTGGCAGACCTCAGAAAGTCATGCCTAGCTCACTGCTCACCTTGGCCACGACGAGCCTTTACAGACTAACTCTTCTGTTTCCTGACAGACAGATGAACCTGAAAACCTCTTTTCTATCCTTTTTTTTAATGGCCTTTTTCCCCCCGGGTCTCCTATTTCTGCAAAATCCTGGTGGTTGCTTTAGTTGTGATGGTAGTTGGTGATAATGGACAACTCTAGATTGCAAGTTTCCATAAATCACACGCTGCAGTGTGAGGTAGGTGGATTACGCCTGTTATACATTCTTTGACATGTACCCCAACCCGCGAACAGTGAAAATGTGTCAACGTTTGAAAATTAAAAGAAATACATTAAGAAGTTTAGATCAGAGGATTGCAGCAGTATTGAGGTAGAGCACAGTCAAATGAATTACTGCTTTCCCGGTTTATAGTGACAGCAGATTAAAGCAATGGAAAAAAAGTCGCAGCAGAATAACATATCTGTGATAAACCTCCAAGAGCCCCAATGGTGGCATAATCTCAGATCAGGCACCAATTTATAGGGTAAGTTTGAGAAGCCTTAGAATCTGTAATAGGGGAAAAAATCAGCATGAGAAAGATTTAAGTAGGTAACACTGTGTTCTGCCAGTATTACTGCTGTGTGCATGTCCCTCAGGTCCCTTGAGTGATTATGCCAATATCTGCAGCATTAGGATTGGACACCTATTAATCAGGATGAGCAAACCTTCACATCTCTTCTGTGAAGAATCATGAACTGTGGGACTAAATACAGGCAAACAGATCCAATAACTTTACCCTCACAACAGAGTGACATAAGCAAATATAAATCCCACTAGTGTTATTATAACGCCTGCTAAGCTAATTGAGAGCATATTCGTTTCTTCAACTAAATAAATTACTGTTACAATTATATGACCCCAAGGTCATCTCCTTTAGGAGATGCCTGATACTTGAATTAACTATTCAACTCTTCACAGTAAGTGGCCTCAGCCAATCAATGCCAAATAAATACTGCTGAAATATGCATTTAATTATCCTAACACTTTAGCTTCTAAAACCTTTTCTTTGCCAACAGTGTTTTTTGTTTGCTAATTTATTCTGTAAGGGTGAGGGATTTCTGAGTCCAGTTTGAGCCCACTCTTTGTAGACTCTGGTCCCAAAAGACATCACAGCCAACCCTCACAGACAAAACCGGTTACAAACAGACCATTTCTTTGGTGTGATGGATCAATTTTTTGTCCATATTCTTTATTTTGTTGATTGCAAAAAGCAAAGACAGTCGGCTAACTCTTATGAAGTTTCAAAAGTATGCCCCTCCAATCTCCTTTGCCAGGTTAGCTAAGGACAAAATGCCTCCTCTAATGATGAATCCATGTTTTACCAAACTCAGAGTTACTACTGCTGAATTAAAACTGACATGTAAAATGTCAGTGAGCTCACTACAAATTGCTTTATTTTCGAAATGATGCGGTTCAATTTACACATCAACTAAAGCATGCTACAAAAACATTGAAATATACGTCCTTCTGAAAGCTAAAAGCTGCTTTCCATCCCCGTGACTTGCTAAGATTAATCCTAATGAATCTAGGGATTGCGAAGCCTATGCCCCATACCTATAAACCCAGCCCTGTGTTTAGGCATTGCGGGGGACTTCTGTGCTGGAGTACATCTTCCCTCAGGGAACACACAGAAGTTATAATTTAGGCTACTCACATTATGTATTAGTCCCTAGAAGTAAGAAAGCTCCTAACTACTCTGTTGCAAATTGGAATAGAATTAAATTTGCCATTTACTTGCACCGGCGTAAATACGAGCACAACTTGGCCTTGCATACAAAATAATTTCTGTGTAACTAAAAATGGCTCCTTTATTCTTGTGGCCTTTTTTGGATTTTGCGTGGCTTTCCATGTAAATAAACAAACATGTCGAAACTGCAGTGTATAAAAAAAACCCTCTAATTTTGCAATTATTTGGAATCTAATTTTCATAAATATTAATTTCTTTAAAGAGGAAAATAAAAGTGATGACACCCTGCAGACTAGTAGACTTCATACCTTCAGAAAAAAATGTTGCATTAATTTTTAACCAAGAGACAGTCATTATTATGCTTTCTGTGACACGACCGATTTTTTTGTAAATGATGACCATAATTAAGCCTCTCATAATGAACATTGCTATTACTAAACAGTACAATTTATATAATGTCTCCACTCTAGGAGACTTCGCTTTTTTATTGAGGAGAAAAATCAGATAATGACTGAGATTATACTATAATACTATTATTTTTAAGGATATTGCACAAAACATATATAGACTATATTAATCTTTAAGTAAAACTTAATCAGACTGTAGCTGTTTAGCCAGAAAAAGAACTGAAAGATTTGTCATGACTCTAATGCAATGTTGATGTTTCTCTTAGTTCTAGAGAAATGTACAAATTAAGTTATACCCAAGTGACATTTTTAAGCAGTGTAAAACATTTCCACGTCGTTCATGTACTTAATCTAGGGCTGGCAGAGCTCTGTATAGACAAAAATTACTTGAATCTGCTACTAGCCAAATAAGAAACATCTTCACAATTACTTGTAGTTCTATGAAGCCTTTTATTCAACTGCAAATACAGTCTATTTTCAGCTTTACCTGTGAAGATCGTTGGAGATGGCCTGGTCTGGCAGTCAGACACACATTTGTTATCAAAGAAAGGTATTTAATCAATATACACTCTTGTTTTTACAAGCAGAGGAAAAAAACAAACATGACTTAAGTGACCACTTTCAAAACTTGAATTCTGAACACCAACACCTGACGCTTCATGTGAGAAAGAACCTAGAGAATGCTAATAATTTGTTTCTAATATTTCTTGAATATTTTCAACTGGGTTCAGAAGTGCTTCATGGAACAAAAAGAGGCAAATTTTGCTGAGTTTAAGTACAGCTCAGCCAACAACAGTTCCTAGGAAAATGCTGATTTAGCCACAATTCACACATGTGGCACATTCCCTTGCCGTTTCTCCAATGAAATATGTGGCTGCATATTCCTATTTATATTGTAAAAAGTGTTGCAGAATTACAGAAATGTAGTTTTTTTCTATAGTGCCTAGTGACTTTGGAATGGAAGCGTTTCTCATATTGCAAGGAATCTGTCCTCCTAAGTTACCTTAAGGGTAAGGGTTATGGAAATCCTGTTGAAGAAGTTTGTACTGCAGCTCTGTGATTTTTTTCTACTGCAATTTTGGTGAAGAGCAACACTATTACCAATCCTGTTTTGAAGAACAAAGCAGAGTGGTTTGGGAAGGACCTTCTGGTACATGGATTTGATTCAAAGTGGCATTTTAAAGATATACCCCAGGCCTGCTGAGTTTTTGGTCAAGCTGTGCAGGTCAGATTATGCTCTGTGGCATCAGGAAGTCAGAAAGGACAGAGGAGAGGACTTTCCGTCATCTCCAGAGGGCTTTCCATCATTTGTGGTCTAAATGTATGTCTTATGATGACGTTAGTCAGAGATTTCAACAATTAAAAAGCTGGAGGTGGCCAGATATTTTCTATCTAACTGTCTCTTTGCAGGTGATAGGAAACAGGCTTAATAAATGTCCATAGCAAAAAACCCCAGAAGATGCTGTAGAAGGAGGAGAGATTGTTCGTTTTCAAATGAGAAAAATTAGAACAGAATGTTTTGTTTCAGGCCAGCTCAGCCCAAATCAAAAAGTCGTGATCTGACAAACTGAAAAGAAGCTTTTCATTTCACATCAGTTTGACATTAATTGATGTCTGTCTGAAGTACTGTTACATACCATGAGATTTGTGGTGCTTTGTGCCAGGGACCTGAAAGCATTTTTCAGCTGCCAAATCCAAGTACATGTCCTAGCCCTGTCCTAATAAAGCCTGGCTGTACACCACCCACCTCCCACATTTTTCCCCCCTTCTTTGCCGTGCTCTCTCTAGGAAAGAAATCAAGCTCACGGAGAGAAAACTGTCACACAAAACCATCGGTCCCCTCATCTTGCCAGCTATGGGAACAGGACTGCAGACTACGCTCTGGAGAAAACGTGCCCTTTGGTCAGAGCCATAACCTCACCAGCTGAGCAGTGCTTTACTTTGCCCTATCTCCATTAACAAAAAAGGATGTCTTTGAGAAACAGGATAATTTTCAATAAACCAGAATACGTCCTACTTGTTTATAAAGGATTGTATTCCGGTGTTCATTTTTTAACCTGTAAGTCACTTTGAAGAAGTTTGTGGGACTACTGTGGGACAGGAGGTTCATGAACTGGGTCATGATGGAAAAATAGGCTTCACCATCTCCTAATCTATCTCAATGATGTATTTTGCACGTTAACTCCTGAATTCATAATACATCTTTGCCATACCCAAGGCATTTTTGAAGTCGAATCACTAATTCAAAAAGAGTTTTCTACAACTATAAAAATATTTACTGCTACAAGACATTTGGATATGTAAACCTAAATGTTAAAGACAAAATCTGAAAAGGATGAACTGTCATTGTTGGCAACACATTTTTGCATTACCTGTGTTTGCATAAAAACACACACACAGCTAGAATATTTTTCTTGAAAAATCTTTTCTAAAATGTTTTGCATTTTGTGTAACAGACATGGTTTTACAGGGAGTCTAACCAGGCTGTAGATCTTCTACCACTAGTGTCCCTCGCTGTGGAGCACGCATGCCAAGTTAATCAAATGAAAATGAACATGCAGCCCTGCAGTCCCTGAATCCTGCTTGTGGCTGCATTTTTGTACAGGTTTCTTGATCAACCTTGGTTCAACTCAACAGATCTTGCTTGTCTCCTGCAGGACAAAATAAGTTAAACATCTTTTATTATCACGTAGACACATCCAAAATATACTCTTGTGTGTGTTATAAAATTATGAGGGTGCGTGACAGTATTTTAGGTGAAAAAAAAGATCTAGCATGCATTATATATCATACTGAATACTTTCTGCTCCTTGCCAATGAAATATGAGCACACTTTGCGGGAGCTGTCTTCTGGTAGGATTTAAAGCCAGGCAGAGAGATACAGCCCGGACAGGCTGTGGACTATTTCCTTCCTGATAGGACACAAACTTATGCCACAAGGCGGTAGGGCGCTTGCTGAAGGCTGGAGTGTTCTTGGAGGCAGGCTAGCTGTAAGCACAGGTCGAAAATACAGTCAATGCAGGCAGAAAAGCTCTGTGTTGGTGCTGTGTATCTTCGACTCAAGTCGTGTATCGATGGGCCAAAGCATGGCTTTCACAGGAAAGAAGAAAGCCCTAAGAAGTACTCCTACTCCTCTGGCAGTTAGGAAGCGGTGGAGCGGAGTAGAGCCTCTCTGTGGTTGCCTTTTCCCAAGGGATGGATAGTGAGAAGTGACAGGGCTCCTAGCAGCAGCAGGTCTAGCTGTGCAAGGTCCGTGTGAGCCGTGTGCTTAGTGCCCAGTGCTCACCCCGAACTGGGGACAAGCAACGAAGCGCAGAGTGACTCCTGTCTGCACTGCACTCTTTTTAGGGCTGATGGCAAAGTCACGATTTTCCCTTTTGGGCTCCTTAGCACCATGGACGCTGCTGCTGCTTCATAATTGTTCTGCCTAGGAAACTGAAGGTGGTTCATTTGAAAAGGCAGAGGGCACGATAAAAGTAAGAATGAGCTGCTGCAATCAGACAGAGAACCCTTGACAACGTTTTTTTCAGTGGGAGGATAGGAGCCTTTGTAATTTGCAGAACATGATGTTTTGGAGGTAGTTCAGAGTGGGGAAAAAAAAATATTTTCAAATTTGGCTCCATTGATTAAAAACTAAATAAAAGGCTAAGACAGACATAAGGACCAAAAGCAAAAGATTACCTTCCTTGTATTCAACCAGAAATGCTCAGCAACCTTTTTTACACTTGCTAGACATGATTGCCACATTAACAACAGCTCAAGTGAAACATTTAGAATGAAATAAAAGACAACAAAAAACATCCTTTTATAGTCTCATTATGGACAGTACACTTAGGAACAGTGTCAAAGACCATGCTTGTTCCAGGCTGCGTTTCAAGCGTTGACCACGCTTGAAAAGCAGGACACATATGCTTGCAGCACTCTTTCTCTATTTTTATGGAACAAAGGCCTAGATAAAAGTTCTAGTCTCAAACATCTTTTGCTATATTTTTTTCTGGTTACATCAGAACCATTCACTCTACAGCATTAACTCTGGGAGAAAGTAGCCGTTGCTGAGATTCTAGTATTTTTTTGGATTCTGGAAGATGTTTTTTTGGTCACAGAATAACAATAAAATTTTACTTGCATGCAAAACCCAGCACGTTGTTTGAAAACCATTAATACAAAAATCAGCCACCAGTGCTCTGCTATCTTGGTATGGATGTATTGTACTGCCCCAAAAGAACTACCTGAACCACTTTCAACAGACAGTCACTTAAAGTTCAATGTAGAAATAACAGAAAGTTATGTTTGATGCTACAAGCATACAAAGATCAAATGGATGCATCACAAATTGAATGAAAACACTTGTGGCCAAGAGACTGAAAGTACTGTATGTCATAGCAGATGATCTGACTTGAATGACATTATTTTGGAAAAACTTCACAGACTCAATTACATTTTACAGTTGATAATGTTGACATTGTTGTGACAGCCCATGCTGAACAGAACAACAAATTGGTATTAGAAAGCAGATAGTTCTAGGAGTGAATGCCAAATTTAACGTTCCAACTATTTTTGTAAGGAGAAAATGCAACATTCCTGCTTCATACCATCTGAGTAGCTGGGCTTTGCTTTGGGGACTAATGGTGAGGATGAAAACTGCAATTCCAAACTGTGTAAGGCGCTGTATAAAGGTTCCCCTGAAATAGCTCCAAGAAATTCATTCAAGGCTTAGGGCACACTGAGAGAAACCTACTGTCCTCTTTACCTTCTGCTCTTTCTTGCTGTTAGCCACAAATCCTCCCACAAAACTGTGTCTGAGGGCAGAAACACAGCATCAAATATGATGAAACATTTCATTAGCAAAACAGCTTTTCAGAGGAAAAATACCCAATGCTCACAAGATCTTTCAAAGAGTGTAGTTGTTTCAGCTGTACTTGCCACCAGACAAGTTGCTCAGGTACAGAATTTCTGATAAAAAAAATCCCAGGGAGCTAGCCATGATTTAATGTACATTTCCAAATCAAACAGAGAAGGGATTTAGAGCTACTGATACACACAGCAACTGCCAGCCTGTGAGTTCTAGGTATCACTATTATCTTGTACTCATATGGTTACATGGGATGTAACCTGTAGCCCAATGTTAGGGAAAATCTGGGAGATAAAGGATATGAACACAAGTCCTGTGTGTTCAAAAAATCTTTCCTGACTTTGGGCTACTTCTTGAAATAAAGAGACCCCTTGTCAAAGATGCTAGTGTTATACTAGTAAAGAACAGAAGGTACTGCTACTGTATCAGTAAGATGCAAAGGAGGGAAAATTGTCTCCAGTCTGGTTTATTTGCAATGTTTTTCACAGATTTCTGTCTTCACATTTTCTTAGATTATTCAGATTTAGCCCTTAGGTAAAAAGTGTGGGAGGGATTTGTGAAGACATCAGGGGTGAACATCACTAAACGGAAAGATGATGGACACTTTAACAGCAAAAGAACAGCCAAGAACCTTCCAGTAGAAAAGCCACACCACCAGACAAAAGTAATTAGAAAACCTAAACTTTTACATGACTGAAGATAAAATAAACTTATATAGGTTTAGCTTTTTCCTTTGTTTCTAATGAGAAGGTGCAAAATGCCAAGAGTGTCAAAATTAACTTTGAATTCTTACAACACAGAGGGAGGTATAGTAGCTTTTAAAACCTATGCTTTCCAAACAATGGGCTTTCATTTCAAATGCCTGTGTTGCTATGCAGGCTATGAAGTGCACTTTGGTGAATAGGAACGTATCCAGAGCTGGAACATGTCCAGAGAAGGGCCACGAGGATGATCAGGGGGCTGGAGCACCTCTCCTATCAGGACAGACTGAGAGAGTTGGGCTTGTTCAGTCTGGAGAAAAGAAGGCTCCGAGGAGACCTTATAGTGGCCTACCAGTATCTTAAGGGGGCCTACAAGAAAGCTAGTGAGGGACTTTTTAGGATGTCAGGTAATGGTAGGACTAGAGGGATAGAGATGGGATGATTCAGACTGGACTTTAGGAAGAAGTTCTTCACCATGAGGGTGGTGAGACACTGGAACAGGTTGCCCAGAGAGGTGGTGGAAGCCCCATCCCTGGAAATTTTTAAGGCCAGGCTGGATGGGGCTTTGAGCAACCTGGTCTAGTGGGAGATGTCCCTGCTCATGGCAGGGGGGTTGGAACTAGATGGTCTTTAAGGTCCCTTCCAACCCTAACAATTCTGTGGTTCTGTGATTCTATGATAATAGAATTATTATCTTTTGCCAGGTTGGAAAGTCCCTCACATAGAACCTACTTATTTAAACTGTGATATCAGAAGATCCCAAACAACAGCTAACAACCAAAGATGAAAACCTACCAGATGACTTTCTGGCTGAGTAGAGGGCTTGTTTTGAGAAATTAGAATTACTGCTAGCCCCAGATCTGAATGCCTCACTGATGCAGCACTTCCAGCAGTGTCCTCCCAGGGAGTCTCCAGTAGTTCAAAGGGGAAAAATGCCAGAAGCAATGGCGAGAGGGAAAGGCATAGGGAATTACAGTGCTGCAAGGCTTGCTATGGAGCAAACTACCTTCTTCTCTCTAAGACCCCAAATATCTCTTCTTAATCTGTAAATTTTCACCATTGGCTTCTCAATGTTCTTTTTTTGTTCTGGCTCAAAGGTCATTGGAGATCCTCTCCCTGACAATTCTCCTTCTTCCCCCACCTGCACCCCCACCCCCGCTTTACTTCTCTTTCCTTATTCAAACTTGCCTTTCTCAAACTCATCCTTATGCTCACTGGAAGGGGAAGGAGGAGGACTGACCATTCCCAGACTGGTGCCCTTCGCTTGGCTCAGGTGGATGTTGGTCAGCAATAGCTCCAGGATCCCAGCTCACTGCCTAGGAAGTGCAGTCTATCTGTAAGGGATAGGGAAAGATACAGTGAAAAGCACCAGAAAAATGCCCGTTTGGCCTCTTACTTCTTTCTTTCACCATTTCATGCTTTTCCTCTACCCCTTTTTTTTCAACTATGTGTGCATAGAAGTGTATTATCTATTTTGAGCCATGGGAAATGGGGGGTAAAGTTTCAGAGGTTGAGGTGTGGCTCGAGGTGTGCTCTGCATATGCAAGAGCCCTGTCTGTATGAGCCAAGCTTGCATCCCCTCTTCTGTGCAGCAACATCCAAAGGCTGAGCTGGGGTGGGAACGAGGGGAAGAAAGAGATGGGTAATCACCTCCACGGAGGCAAGGATGTGCTGCCCCTTCCCACAGGAGCCCCTGCTCATGGGGAGGAACAGCTACACCAGAGAAGTGGGTGTCAGTGGGAAAGACTGGGGCTGGGGCTTGGGAGGGTTCTAGGAGCACCAGGTTGTGGAGCAGAGCGTCATGCAGGGATTTCTGACCAAAAGATCTGAGAGGCAAGGGGGCAATGACGGGGTTTGGGTGTCCATGGTGGAAGGTAGGTACAGGATTTGGGAAGGGAGAGGTGTGCAGGACTCTGAGGTCACCTTTGTTACAGCCAGATTTATTCCAAGTAGAAGTAGGAATATTGAAGAGGGTGTGGGGGCTGGGCTTTGGACTAGACCAGAGGTTGGAAGGAAATGAGTGAAGAAAGGATATTTTTGGAAAAAAATCTGAAAGTTTGAGAACTAGAATAATTGCCTCATTGCTGGGGGAAGGAGGGAAGGGAAGCAGAGGGAAAATTGTAGCTCTCTTCTTGACCCTTACAAACAAGTTTGTTGGAGGCCAAGGGTAATAGTAGAGAATATTTTGCACTGAATAACCTCAGACACTTCCTTTGCTGTCTTTTATCCCTTCAAGGATTAGAAGGAGAAAGGATAGGCCAAACAAGCATTTAGAATCATAGAATCATGGAATATTTCAAGTTAGAACGGACCCATAGGGATCATTGAGTCCAACTCCCTGCTCCTCTCAGGACTACCTAAAATTAATCCGTATGGCGAAATCATTTAATGCTTGCCAATGTGAAATCCCAATGGGGTCCCCTGGTAGCGACCGTAAACATACAGAGCTCTCAGCTTTCCAAGGTCCAAATGTGAAAAACAAGATGTGTAAGAAAGCTTTGATGAGCACAAGATTGAAACACACTTTGCACTAAGAAGTACAAAGTTATGGCTGAAGACATCAATGAGTGACCTTCTTTTTGGAGGCTAAAAGCTATGAGCTGCTTTCAGCCGAAGGCTCTGGTTGCTTTTGTGTTATGAAGTACATGATAATTTAATTACTTTAATGTTAAATACAAACTGCTTGTGCGTTAAAAAAAAACACATGGCAGACAAAAGTATCCATTGGGGAAAGTTACAATACTGTTAGAATGATAACTTTAGTGCAAATTGCTCACCAAAATTAGTATCACATTTAATTATTTTAAAAGTATTTTAAAAATAAAGAAAGGGCCTATGAAACTTGCATGTCAGTGGCCTGTAAAATTGCTACCTTTTTGTTATTCAGGTAGGCTTGCCTTTTCTAGTTGGTGTCATTTTTAATGTTATTTTTCTACACACCAAGGTAACATCACAGTGTCGCCAATAGATACGCATCCTTCAGGAGAATGCTTACCCCCTTCATAAGAGAAGTTAACTATGAAGAGAATCCAGTGCTGATGTTAAATTAAGGCTTCATCCACTGAGTGTTCAATTACTGAGTAAATATGCACTTGCACTAGGCATATGCTTTGAATACTGAAGCAGTGAATTGCTTCCTAAGGTGAGATACTTCTGTGCTCTTTCTATTAGCATATTGTTGCTTGGTTTTGTATATTCTGCTACCTTAAGCTCTTTTTCAAACTATGTTATAAGAAGCTCAAAAGACCTCGGTTTTATGTAGAATCTTTTAATGAAGAAATAACTTTAAACTCTCCTGACAGATATTTCAGGAACTACTTTTGGAAAAGTCCTCTTAGATAAAATATGCTAAAGACACTATCCAAAATTGAAGAAGCATCAATGGATGAAGAAACAGCTCACAGTGTCTGCAATTTTCAATGTACCAGACAGAAAATTATAAACAGAGGCCTGCAGACACAGCCCAATACAGTACTAAAGAAACTCCATGTGCCAAATCGCTAGTCTACACTCCAGCAAAACTTACTGCCTCAGTAAAAAGGGGATTGTAGGCTTGGATCCATATCATGATTACATGAACCTTGCCCAGAGAAGGACTTTTGTATTTCTTTTGCATCATTTGGCTTTGTGGCAATCTGTACTAAGATGCATTAATTTCTCTGGTAATGTAACAGTTCCCCTACAGAAGGAAATCAGGTATATATGAATTTGTAGATTGTTAAAGCTAAAATTCTTCCTTTTACACTGAGAAAAAAAATATTTTACTGACTACAGGTTAGACTGTTGTGATTCTCAAACAGTGGTACTTGCATTGCTTGTGATTCACAAAGATTTCTTTGTTAATCCCCAGAATGATATATGTAGCAACGATAAATGGCAGAGAGTTTGGGGTTAGGACAGGAGCTGTTCTACCAACACCTCCTATTAGAATTCTCTCAGACTAGAGGAACAATGGTCAACTAGACAAAAAAATGTAACCTCAGTATTGAATTTGGTGATGAAAATAGACAAAAAGGACTGTAGGTATGTGAAGTGTTTTTTAAACTGATATTAGACATAGTTTATTAGTTTTTTGTTTATTATCAAATATAGCATACTATTAGTTCGTTAGGACTAATGTTTTAATGGGGCACTGTATGGGGCACTGTAGCATTCTGAACCAATTGCAGCTTTCAGGTGTCAGTCTGGAACCATTTAAAACTTCCACTAGGATCATGACATAGATAAACAGAAACCTTCAGTCAAAACCTTGGTCCTTTCTTTAAAAGATTGGTAGCCAAATACCAGATTGTTCCTTCAAATAGCCACACTGGAGAGGAATGTCAGCGTTCCACTGGAGAGGATGAAACAGCTGACAGAAGAAAGTATTCCAAATACGTGATTATGTCGTTCAAATAAGTAAGGACAAGTATTACTTTATTTCTCCCTTCCTTCCTTTCTTCCTTCCTTCCGTCATTTCCTTTCTTTGTCTTACATTCCTCCATCCTTTCTTCCTTCCTTTCTTTTCCCTCCTTCCTTCCTTCCGCCCTTCCCTCCTCCCTTCCTCCCTCCCTTCCTTCCTTCCTCCCTCCCTTCCTCCCTTCCTTCCTTCCTCCCTCCCTTCCCTCCTCCCTCCCTCCCTGCCTTCCTTCCTTCCTTCCTTCCTTCCTTCCTTCCTTCCTTCCTTCCTTCCTTCCTTCCTTCCTTCCTTCCTTCCTTCCTTCCTTCCTTCCTTCCTTCCTTCCTCCCTTCCTTCCTTCCTTCCTTCCTTCCTTCCTTCCTTCCTTCCTTCCTTCCTTCCTTCCTCCCTCCCTCCCTCCCTCCCTCCCTTCCTTCCTTCCTTCCTTCCTTCCTTCCTTCCTTCCTTCCTTCCTCCCTCCCTCCCTCCCTTCCTTCCTTCCTCCCTTCCTTCCTCCCTTCCTTCCTCCCTCCCTTCCTTCCTTCCTCCCTTCCTTCCTTCCTTCCTTCCTCCCTCCCTCCCTCCCTCCCTTCCTTCCTTCCTTCCTTCCTTCCTTCCTTCCTTCCTTCCTTCCTTCCTTCCTTCCTCCCTTCCTTCCTCCCTTCCTTTCCTTCCTTCCTTCCTTCCTTCCTTCCTTCCTTCCTTCCTTCCTTCCTTCCTTCCTTCCTTCCTCCCTCCCTCCCTCCCTCCCTCCCTGCCTTCCTTCCTTCCTTCCTTCCTCCCTCCCTTCCTCCCTCCCTTCCTTCCTTCCTCCCTCCCTCCCTCCCTTCCTTCCTTCCTTCCTTCCTTCCTTCCTTCCTTCCTTCCTTCCTTCCTTCCTTCCTTCCTCCCTTCCTTTCCTTCCTTCCTTCCTTCCTTCCTTCCTTCCTTCCTTCCTTCCTTCCTTCCTTCCTTCCTTCCTTCCTTCCTTCCTCCCTCCCTCCCTCCCTCCCTCCCTTCCTTCCTTCCTTCCTTCCTTCCTTCCTTCCTTCCTTCCTTCCTTCCTCCCTTCCTTTCCTTCCTTCCTTCCTTCCTTCCTTCCTTCCTTCCTTCCTTCCTTCCTTCCTTCCTTCCTTCCTTCCTTCCTTCCTTCCTTCCTTCCTTCCTTCCTTCCTCCCTCCCTCCCTCCCTCCCTCCTTTCCTTCCTTCCTTCCTTCCTTCCTTCCTTCCTTCCTTCCTTCCTTCCTTCCTTCCTTCCTTCCTTCCTTCCTTCCTTCCTCCCATCCTTCCTCCCTCCCTCCCTCCCTCCCTTCCTTCCTTCCTTCCTTCCTTCCTTCCTTCCTTCCTTCCTTCCTTCCTTCCTTCCTTCCTCCCTCCCTCCCTTCCTTCCTTCCTCCCTCCCTTCCTTCCTTCCTTCCTCCCTCTTTCTCTCTCTCTCTCTTTCTCCCATTCTGCCTTTCTCTCTGTGTCTATCTGCCTGTCTTTCTGAAAGAAGGAAGGAAGGAGGGAAGAAAACAATATGTAAGTAAACAGGGAATGAACAGATGAAGGCGGCATGAAAAAATATAGGCGATCTCTGTAGTTGTTTCTTACAATTTAGGCAAAAAAACATAATACATGTCCTTCAAGAGAGAAGCCAGATGGATTTAGTTTGAAGACAGTGGAATGTTTCAGGCGCTTCTGCAAAAATATAATGTGATTCTGCTGACTTCTGTCTTCCTAAAAGTTATGTGGGTAAGGACCTGTGCTGTTGGAGGACTCGAGTTAATATGAAACTTGCACAGAGAGAATTTGGCTTGCTTTCCATTCTTATACAACAACAGGATAGACAATTTTATTTATGGCAGCTCTCTTTCCTGATACAACACACCAGATTCTGCCCCTGGCTGCACACACAGATCTGTACTGCTGTCAGCAACCTTATTTAGTGAATGAATTTGACCCAATGTTTTCAGTTGTTTTCAGTTACCTTACAGAAAAAAAAAAACCCAAACAAAAAACTTCTGAATTGTATGAGTAACTGTTCATTCATTTTCCTTATTCTGCTCTTGAGATAACTTGTTAAACATATCCTGTCTTCATTTATTTTATGGTGTCTTCATGTTTAAATGCTGATTTTGTGAACATCTGTTTCAATCACAGTTGCAAACCCATTACTTTTATGAGCCTTACATATTTTAGATAGATTTACTGTTGACCTTTGTTGGGAAATTGAATGTTTTTGTTGTTAGTAACATTTCTATAATTGATATTGTTGTTAGTGCCACCAGGGTACTTCCTTTAAATGAAATACTGTGTCTTGGCTGATAATCTTGCTTAACCATACTAAATCAGATAAATATTATTTAAATATTCTTGGCTTTGAAACAAGAAGTATCATTAAACCCTTCAGTACTTGACAACTGTAAATTGCCACTCAATTCAAATACACCACTGGCATAGTTTTTAAGTTTCTTATTTTCTTATTTCCTGTTGTTTCCTCACTTTCACTTGCCATCAAATACTAAAAATCAGACAATTATGCTGTTTAAGTAACTGCTATGTGGCTGCTGAGAAATCCAGCACTTAGTCTAAGATGAACAAGGAACTATTCTCTATCACCTGAAAAAAAAAAGCAGTATGGACGAACTTGATTTCCAGCGTGCCAAGAAATTACCTAAATCAGAGAAAGTGTCTATTAAAAAGTTTTGCTCCATGGCGTATACAGCCTGGCATAGCGACTGTGGGGCACTCTTTAGTTTTCTCTAAAGCACAAACTATTCTTACTAGGCATGCATCAGCCATTTGATTGTAAATCCAGGTTCAAGTGCATAGTTCAGTGAAACAGTATGAGTCACTGACAATTTTCACCTTGAGGCTGAGTTCAATTCAGTCATCCTTAAAGATAGCATAAACTAAATGTCCAGTTAAAGTGGAGAATATTTTAAAGCCCTCAATTTAATGACCATGTGGGATGAATTCTCTTTGCATCCTGCAGCAGGCAATCCTAGTTTAGCACATGGGCTAGTGCATCCCTTTGCTGGCCAGGGGAGTCTGCTCTGTTTAAATCACGTCAGACAATATGAAGCAAATGCCAGCCTGGTGAAAGATAGGCTCCCCTTTAATCAGCTGCCTCTTCCTTCCTTTTTCTTTCAGTAAATCTATGGGCAGAATCATATCACAGGGATGACATAAAAGAGCCAGAGGGATCTTAGTAGAGTTTCCTATTGTTAGAGTTGCTTAATACTTCTGACTATAAAATCATGTTGATAATATCGTCCAACCTTGGGCTGAAGTTCTACCTTGTCGTTAAACACTTCATGATGAATTTGCTGGCAAAGAAGTTTAGACAAAATGCTTTGGGTGTTTCTGAAAAAGTTTTTTGCTTGTGTTAAAAGTAGCGGCAATTCTTACTTTAAGAAACTCTTAAAAACTGATGCTTTCAGCCAGGTACTTGAAACACAGCAGGTGGAAGTGTCTGCACTGAAAACACACTTTCTAGCATCCACAGAATAATTCAACTAACTATGTAGTCAACATATAAGCCTTTGAAAAATTGATGTTAAATGTGCACAGAAGAGACTTTTTCCAACATCAGAAGACTCCCAAAAGCTGGGGATGCTTGAGGCATTTACCATTTACTCAGGATGCTCGAGGGTCTCACAACTTAATCTCCTAGTACTAAGAAACAGTTAAGGAAAATAGAGGTGAAGACTTCATGAAGAGCTGTGGAAAGGGAGTCAGTGCTGATAGCTGGCCAGTATGGAGCAGAAGGGACATCAACAGTACAGATGAGAGAAGAGGTTTTGGGAAAAAAAATGCAAGATGGTCATTAGAGACCATTTGGAGAAAAAGACTGTGACTAAAACAGTGAGTGTGATGGGGGACTGCAGGCCTGCAATGAGGAGGAGCATCCGCAGGATTTGAGAGAAACTAGGCCAAGAAGGAGAGTGATAGTCACAGTCAGGTGGTAGGACTGAAAGAAACAAGCTGGAGTGACTGTGATAGGACTCAACAAGCCAAGGGGGCTGCAGAAGAAACTGTGCCTGCTCACCCTCTCTGAAGCACAAAACAGACCTAAGATACCCTCGCTGCCAACAAGTGCAACAGGCATGATGGCTGTTGCTGCCACGTGGCTCCAGTGAGGTAGGCTCAGGAAGGCAATGCCCTTCATGCCTCCCTTTGATACCATGTGATTTTTGGGGACTGAAAGGACAGAGGAATCGACACTTTAGGATGCTTCTTAAAAATTTCAGAAAATTGCATATAATATCCTCTCTTAAAGAATAATTGGTGGGATTATAAGCACTCAGAAGTAAATAAATACCAATATTAAGGTTACCATTTAGGTAAGGGTACCTTTTAGGTAACCTTAGGTAACCTAACAATTTAGGTCACTCAAGCATAGTTATTTAATGACCATACACATTTATTTTCTCCTTATTCTTACCCATTATAAAGAAAATGCTCAATCTGGGCGTATGACTGAAGTTGTCAAGTAGCAGAGGGGATGCCAATCAGACCTCTGTCTCACCTGTTGCAGGAGTTTGGGGGTGCCACTGAATGGAGAATAGGGCAAGTCGAAGGCTAAAGACAGCTCTAGCTCTGAAAGCAGTGCTTTGGCAGTATCTGTATTTCCAACATGCCCTGTCACTGCTGCAGTGTCTTTGCTGTTCCAGACAAGTTATAAACCAAAGTTTTCATAGGCAGCCACTAATCGTGCATTGCTATTTTATGGGTGGCAATTTAAGACTACTGAATAAACTACAAAGTGCTGAATATTCACAGCTGTGAGTGAGGTCAGCGATCCAATGTTCTGAATCTATTAAATGATAGAAAATGCTAATTATGCTGAAAAAGCTAGCCAGATAGCTTTAAATAGGATACATAGAATGAGTGTACATTTCATAACAGAATTCTCCTTCTTCAACTGGACATCTTAGAATAGGATTGTTAACATTTCCGAACGAGGAAGTCGGAATTGAAGCCTGGACACCTAGCCTCTTTAGTCCATTTGAAACAATCAGTATATAAGTGGTTTACCTGGCGGTGTAGAAAGTTTTACTATGACTATTTCAAAAGGTAAGTTTGTAATAATACAAAAAATGAGAAGCATGGTTAAAGGTGCCCAAATTGAAGTCTGCAGGGTGCTTGTCTCTACAGACAAAACTTGTCTAATTATATGGGGTAGCTTTCTCAACTGCCTCAAATTGCACTTTGTGGGTAAAGCCACATTTTTTACGTTGCTGATTATCAGTGTTTTACAGAAGAAATTGCTGCACTTGCCACCATGAATGTGAGTGTGCAGGTATAGAACGAGAAGTGTAGACCTATCTAGTAAACCAAGGTTCGTTTTTTACAAAATGCTTTGAAAACTTTTGATTCTCTGGACTCAAGCTTGAGAAATGCTGAACAGCCTTTGCTGTAGAATAGCATGTAATTCAAGCCTACAATTCACTTTGCGTCCTTAAAATGAAATACATGCCCTGAAAGAATTTTCTCTCACTTCTAGAAATTGTATGAGAATTTATTTTTGAAACATATAAACCAAATGAAAACCACCATGCTACCGAGAGCTTTTTGCTCAGGGAAGGCACTGGAACTGTGGCAGAGTATGGAGCACTTTGCTGGACCAGAATATATTGGCACATTATAAAGTGTTCTCCAAATTAATTCTGCCTGCAAGCAGGATTTTTTTGTAAGCTACCTACAAATGTCTTCATTTCTTAAATTTGTTTTTCTGTTAGAAAAAGACAACAAAGTTTTTATATCATATGCATCAATCGGAATTTTACTGCTTTAGTTTTATTAAGTCAAAATATTTTACTGTTAGAATGAGTTCCTTTACACTTTCAAGTAATGGCCGAGCTGCATACCTGCAATATCAATAGAGAGAAAACACATGCAGGCATTCTCTAGTTGATACTGCAGCGCTGAAACTGCCCATCTGACCAATACACCAGTATAGCTTTAAGAAATGGAACTAGGGCTAGTAGCAATATCACCCTTTAAAGACACGCACACACACAAAAAAAAAAAAAGAAAAAGATAATACCCATCTGCCTTCCATAGTTTCAGTAAATTGGGTGTTCAATACCTGATCAAATGCCTGCATAGAGTTCTGCGTAGGCAAGCCCTACCTGATCACACTAGTGATCTTCAGTATGGCCGAACAACCACTATTTTTCACTGATAACTTCATTATGGATTTCAGTAGGGCACAATAATTTTCATATAGTGATTTGTCTACAAACACTCATGATAGGGCTTTTTGACAAATTGGTTGACTTATGGGAAGCTCTTTCTAACTTTAAGGATAAAAGTTGCTGCAGCTCTTCAATTAAACAAAGGTACAAGTTTTCATTATTTTGCTTCCCCTTGAACTTTGGAAGTAGTAGACCATAGCCCCGCAGAGACATTTTCTCTGCAAAATACTTTAGTGTGTTTCTGAAATTCAAGAGACATTTTCTTGTACTCATTATGCCATTGCCTGTAGCTAAATATCCAGGTAGAGCTGTGGGAAGAAGAGGTAAGAAAGTATCCTACAGTGGGGCAAATATACCTGTGAAGCCTTAACACAGTTGCTGCCAGAGAAGATAGAAAGATAAACACAGTGTGGAAGAAAGTACAGTTATACTTTGATATATTTACAACCCCACCTACAGGGGAAGTGGAAATTATGCCCTACGGACCAGAATACCTTGCCATGACTTTGCTTATGTATTTATTTTGATTCAAGATCCAGTTTCTTCTGTTGGTGCCTCTGACTCCAAATACATGAAGCTTCCAAGATATGTTTAAAATCTCTTCCATTTCGGTGGGATACATTCATGGATTTTAATGGCCTGCTGTAGGGGAAATGGGGGTGGAGGTGTTGACCAACTGACCCAGAACTGAAAGAAAGTTCAGTATGGGTTTACTATTACTGCAAATAAAACAGTATCAAAAAAGAATAATAAATTACTTTTGCATATTTTATTGTTATCAGAAAAATTGCCAAAGTTACAGTACTTGAAAGAACACTCAGATAGGTGAATGAGGTTTTGGCTACCACAAAGAGTAAATAAGTCACTATTTACTCTGTCCTTAATGCAGGAAGGATCCCTGCGGTATATTTTCTGGTATTTTGTCCTAACTAGTTTTAAAAATCTTATGATAAATGGTTGAAGCTCCATTGGAGAGGGTAATAAGGTTTTATGGCTGAGCTATATCTCATTGTCTGAATAAAAAATAATAAAAATCCCTTTTTTCTGTTTTGAATGTCATCATATTATTCCTTATTATGGATTTAGTCCATCTTGATGTTTTCAACTATTATTTATCATCATATGTGAGAATATAGGCTATTCTTATATCTTATTCTGGTCATTGTTTATCCAACTTACGTCAGAAAATTAGATTAAGATTTTCAAATACTGCAGGGACTTTATCCACAGAAGTACCATTAAAACTCTTCCCAAATGCATTTTTTAAATTCACTGTACCACTCTGAGAGTTTCGGTCTTGATTATTATCAGTTTCTGTGGCTTGACTAGTTTTTCTACACTTCTCTGCATTCTTTATAATGTCTCAATACATACAATGCTCCGATAAGACTTTTCAGATCTATTTCCATAATTTCCACTGTTTCCACCTACTTCTTCACTCCATGGCATCAGGCTTTGTTCACACACGTTACAGCTCCGTGACACCTTGTATTTTTCATTTTCACTAATCTGAAGTTTGCTGCTGAATGGCTCGTTTGACTGCTTAGGTCAGCCTACTTATAACAACCCCCTTCCCCCACGATGTTCTTCAAACGTGATTAAAATGGTGACTGGATCTTCACATGTTGTCCAATTTACTATTGAGTTGCATTTAATGACAGTCTGATGCTAGAAGACAAGACTGCTTTAGAAGACAAGAAGCAAGTCATCTTCGCATTTGTTTTTATTACCTCCTGAAGAGGATGCCAGAGCAAAAGTACTGTCCAAATTGTATGTAATAGTCTAAAATGCTTACATTTTTCTGAAGGCATTGATCATCAGCTTGATGATTAAAGACACTTTTAACAAAAACATGAGGATAAAGCACATTAGGCTACATTCTTGACTTCCTGATTAAATAAATTAAAAACGCTGTGCCATCACTTGCTCAGTTGAGCCTTGTGGAAAGCCTGTCAACAGGCTACCATGCAGCATCCAGAATTATATAAATTTATAAACTATGCAGTTTGAAGAAGTCTTATTCCAGAATGGTGCTTTACCCTTTGGAAGCACAAGGATAAAACAAGTATTAAGAGGAATAAAAATGTTATGTCTGTGTAATGGCGAATTTGCATCTAACACCAGGTATTTTTAAGCAGTTATAGCACATCAGAATGTCACCAGAAGTAACTTATATCATGATGCAAAAGCCTTTTAAAAACTGGTAGAAAAATAGTTTCTAGTTGTGTTTTAGACTATGTACAACAAGGCGTCATGAGTGGGGCTCATAGGAACCTAGCACTGTCATAACAGTTTACAAAATAGTCCATACTGAGTTTTGAATAAATGGAGGAGGTAGAAGTGAGTGGGAGGAAGAACCTGGCTTTCATTACCCCTTGATGAGATACAACTCCAAAGGATGGAGAACCAGCTGAGTTTTTACAAAGTTGAATTTCAGACCATATCACTTCAGCCCCTGGTAGATATTACATTAGGCAGGGAAGGGAGAGTGTCATCAGCATTGACACCCTCTCAGAATTACAGAAAAAGAGGAACATTTGTAATTTATATAACTCAAGGAAAGGCCTACTGCTGAAAGACATCAAGGACTTCCTAAGAAGTATTAAGAACCTTCTTTCACTCTGCAGCTTTAAAAAAGTATCTACATTTTCCATTTTGTCGCTTTCTAAGGAAAGTATAGAGGACAGGAGTTGAAATAGTATATATTTTCCTGACAAAAATGACATAAAAATCCCACATTGAATCTAAGTTCTCCATATTAAATGTCCTGGGTTTAATCTTGGTATATTGCAAAGACATAAGCCTCTCCCATCATCCC
The DNA here is from genome assembly GCF_964199755.1 of Larus michahellis. NCBI lineage: Eukaryota > Metazoa > Chordata > Aves > Charadriiformes > Laridae > Larus > Larus michahellis. Next base: position 41,620,279 of record NC_133930.1, on the reverse strand, counting down.
CAACAAAGAAATGCCCAACTCCAAATCTCACCCTGATTTCTGCTGCATCAGAAGTATTGGGAGAAGCTGGTTTTGATAACCATGCTGATAAAACAAGATTGGTCATAAAGAACGGATATCAATAAGTTAGATTAATACTGAAGTACTGGAAATTTCGCTCCAGTTCAGAGAAACTCCATTTCTCATTTAATAACTTACAATTACTTCAAATCAGCAGGGATAGAGGGAGAACTAAAGACAGAGATTTCTTTTTTTTTTTTTTTTTACATAAAGTACATTATAAGATCACACAATCAATAATACTCAGCTCCCTGAACAGGATCCAATGGATGTGCATTAAAATTTAAAGAGGGCAGTGAAGGAGCACGCTTACAAAGACCGTGTCACTCCCATGGCCTTAAACACTCTGACCAAAGACCATAAGGGTAAGTGAGGAAAATCTGTTAGAAAATGTGTTGAATGAGTGATGATAGAGAGGTGATAAAGATTGCAAGAACATCAAGCATAAAGATTGACCCTTCCTGGGCACCCAAATGAGAGAAAATGGAAAGCATCCAGAATTAGATAAGAACATCTGTGGCTGAACCCATAAGAAAACAAGGCTGGGATTTTTAGAGCTCCTCTGAAAGATATAAATGCCTTATTCCCATTCAGTTTAATTAGGTGACTGACTCCCTTGCTGCTGCTTGAAAATCCCAGCCTCTGAACACACTTATTCCTGATTGCTCGCATGCCCAAAGTGTTGGCAGTTGATTAGAGGGTTTTCCAGGAGTATATTTTGTTAAGTATCTGTGAATTATGTAACAATTATAGCTAATAAATCTCCCATTTAAGAAAGCCACAATGTGCGAGACATGGAAAATGTTTTCTAAAATACAGTGTATCCCCTAAAGAAAACCAACTGCACCTTCACCACTGTGATTTTTAGTTGACAAGTGCTTTAGGATATCTCAAGATTTCCTTGAAATGAAAATACTCCACTATTAACTCCAAGGAGCCAGGCACAGACTAGTTACAAGCCATGCAAACCCCTTCACCAGGAAGAAGCCGTCACAAGGCAGGGGTACGGAAGAGTTCCTCCGATCCTATAAAAGATAAAGAAAAAAGAAAAGGAAGTAATTGCTCCAGGGCCACTAGACAGCTGTAGGAACTTCATGGCAGTGATACAAGCTTCTCTGAAGGAACAGGGTAAGGACCTTCTTTTCCAGACTAATCCTATGATTAACATGTCCTCCAACCTGCCCTTTAGGGTGAGAGGTGTTTGGGATGGAGAGGGAAATAGCCTTGAGTAGCTTTTTTCCCCATGAACAGAGCAGGAAGCAGACAAACCCAGCTTTCCAAGGACGCTTTGCTTTCAAGTTAAGAGCATGTTGAACACAGCCCCTCTGTAAGCAGTAGGGACACGTGGACAATCCAGCCACTTACCACACTCTCTAGATGCTCGTCTTTTCCCACTGAGTAACGAGGACCTCCATAGCGTGCAGGCTCCTATCTGAAGCATTCAGCTAGAATGTCTAAAATTAAGCAACCGCTCATCCAGACCCATATTGCCTGTTCAGTCTTCACTGATCTTTCACTGGCAACAGTTTGATAAGGATTAGTATGATTTTTACCTTAAATTATTTGCTGTCTCGTCTCTCTTTCTATGATGAGTTCACATTATACTCTCTGAACTTACTTCCTTTAAGGATATTCACTTGAGATTAAGGACTTTCTCTTCCCCATCTTTCTTCCTCATCCATTTTGGCTATTAAAATGTATGAAGTGGCAGTAATCAAGAGAACAAAGTAGGAGAGAAAAGTTCTTGCATTGTATTTAATTTTGAACACTGTTTAAATAAACTTTACCCTATTCTGAAACAGTCGTTTCAAAAGCTATTTGAGTTGCTCTTTTCTCAAGTCACTTTGGTGTCAGTAATGGGTAAAGAAATGCTAAGGCTTTTCCTGGCATCCGTTTCCCTCACCAGTGACAAAACTTGCTAGCTGATGTACAATAGTAGGGATTCCATCGTTTCACAATATAAACATGTGAAAAGGATAATTACATTGAATGGGGGAAAAACACCAAACCAACCAAACAAACAAAAAACAAAACAGAAAAAAAAAACCAAAGGAAAACAAGACCAAACCAAACACAAAAAAAACAAAACCAAAGGAGTTCTAAAATACTTCATAGTACTTGAAGGAACTACCAAGGAGGCATCAAAAAATGACATACCAAGAATTTGAGCTCTCTGATACTGAACAATATATTTTTTATTATTTTAACTAGTCCCTCTCCCTTGATGTCAGGATAGTTTTGTTCAGCAACAAGTCCTGAGATAACAGAGTAGTATCTGGGAATGAATTTCTTCCAGATGAGCCACATGGAGCTGGTGCTCAGTTTCTTCTTCTGACTGTAGGATGATTTCTCTGAGGCCAGCTACTGACAACAGCAGAACTCCGTATTTTCTGACTTTGTCTCACAAATTAAAAAAAAAAAATGGTTAAATTAAAATATGTCTCCCCTGGTTCTTATTTTTCTAGAGCAAAGTTTGAGCATTTAAAGACAAAAAAGCCCATCTCTCCTTGGTCCCAAGATGCTCCTTAAGAAAGGCAAATACAATTCCTCTTTAGGATAAGTTAAATTCAGAGAAGTTGAACTCAGACATACAAAAGGTCTCTTATCATGTAAAAAGAAGGCTAGTGTGATGGTGTAAAAGTTATCTGCATCTCATGCAAGTATAGAGAAAAATATCTATCAAGAGGTTAAAGCTTTAAACTAGGATTCACTATATTGCTGCTCAGCTGCCAACACTGTCAGAAGTTTCCAGTGCAACTTTATCCAAGCGTTAGCTGCCATTTTCCTTTTTGAAGAAGAAAGTTTCTCTTCTCATCACTCATCTGTCACATCTATTTAGTTTACAGAGGTTTGAGAACAGGGATTGTGTATATAGAATGGGACAGTGATTTTTCGAAGTCTTTTCTCACCACTGTGCTATATAAATATTTAGTCCATATACACTAGCTTAAACTGACTTGGTGATTTATTTTTTTTCTTAGACATATAGAGTTTGCAGTTTTGACTCTGCAGCTATGTGTGTGCGTGTGTTTTCTGCCAGAATTAAGGTTGCCTCATTTGTTGTCCCTGTGTTCATTTGCGTTGCAGTATTTATGTGAACCTAAGAAAGGTTTCTAGGGTTGAGTAGTGCTATTTATTAAAAAAACACTGTTAGTTTCAAATTCCATTTAGTAACAAAAACTAGACCTTTTGAAATAAAAGCAGGGAGGGAAAAAGTAAGAGAAGGAACAGATTTCCAGTGCTGGAACGTTCTCAGGTCTCCTCTGGGACGTGGAACGCAGGATGGGAAGTGTCAAGAAAGTGCACAGGTAGCATCAGCCCTGCCTGCAATAAAGAGGACGTAACAGGAGAGAAATGTGATGCAGAAGAAGGAGGAGGGCTGTTGCCAGACACATGACCTCCAGCCATCATCTGCTCCTGCTAGACAGCTGCTCTCTCCTCCAGAGGCACCGCATTTAGGGTTGCCTAACAACTAAGCTAGTGGCCACTGTGGAGTGGGTCTGCCTCTGTGGGTTTATCACTCTCCAACTTAGCTGTTGACAAGAAATTCTCCTTTGGGCCGCGGAAGTCCTTTTGACAAAAGCATCATTCAGATGAACGTGTTTCCGTAAAAAGTTGCAGTTTTGAGAAACTGGTATTTTCTGATAAAAAAAGAAACAAGCAAAAAGTTTTTGTCGAAAGAAATTCCCACGTAGCTCCCCCTATTTTTTTTCCCCAACAGACCACAGCCTTACTCTATGTACAGAAGAGGAGGGCTTGCAGAGTAAGCAGCTATTCATTATTTTGCTTTATCTTCATTCTGCAGTGTGCAGTCCGAAGCTTTGTTTATTTTCCACTATTCAAACTTTACTCTAAAGCCAGACTCATTAATTTCTTCATGTGCTTTTTATATAGTTCATGAAAGCGCTTAACAAACAGAATTTATTTTTCCTGCATTGTGCTGACAGACAGTGGAGACAGAGGGATTAAGGTAAAAAGTGCCATTCATGTTGGGTGCTCGATCCGATATCCTGGAAACTGGATCTCGTAGGCTACTTATTGTTGCCCAGCTCAGACTCCTCAGCTTTGGGCACCCAGCAAATAGGGAGCACAATTAAGGACCATCTGTGGAAGGTACTTAACCTGGACAAGACACTCAGTGGCAGTGACCAGGATGAGAGGGCTGGCTGGCCCGGGTGGCCTGAGGACATCCTCCTGCAGCCTTCATCCCTGCAGGGTACCGATTCTTTCGAAGGGCACAGCCCATTTGCAGGCCTTGTTGTGACCTACCTGTCAGGGGACTTTTAAAGACTACATTTACCATATTTCCATCTAATCTCTCCTGACCTTTGCTGCAGTGAAATTCTGTAAGGATCTTGTGATTTGACCAACTTTGCCTTTTTTTTTTTTTTTTTTTCATTAAAAGGGTGCGAAACACTGCTTTGTCATGTGGACTATCTATTTTGCCTAACTTAAAAAGTTTTTGCCTGTATCTATATGCCTATCTATTTTGCCTGTAAGCACTAAAGGTTCCCAATGAAGCAGCCATAAGAATCACAATTTTTAGCATGTACAAAAGAATATATTTTGTTAGTTGTTTTTGGTTTTTTTCTCCCCTGAAGCAGCAAACTCATTTTTACTAGAAATTTCTGAAAACAAAACTGTTTTATTTAAGTCTGCTTAGTATATGGAAAAAATGTACCAAACCAGCCAAAGTTTAGTAAAGTTTTAAACCAACGTAGATAAAGTGTTAACATAGGACATACCAGGAACAGATTTGTTCTGGTTATAACAAATAAAACTTGAGAGCAGAGGGAGGTGGGACAGAAGGAAGAAGGACTGTCACCAAGCTGTCATTGGTTTGTTACTTCAGATCCTTTCGTGCACACCTATTAAGCAGCTGCACTCCTGTGCTACTGCTGGGATGTGCTTACAGCTTGGCACCAGCTAATCATAATTGCACGATGTCATTTCCCCCGCTTCTCCCACCTTGCCAAGGCTCTGAGTGCGGAGAGCACGCCCTTTGCCAGACACAGAGAACCTGAAAATCGTATCCTCGCCTGCCTTCTGTATTTGGCACCGAGGTCAGCTAACGGCTCTCCTCTGGGCTCCTGTAATTGCACCTTTCCATATCAACCACACATCTTCCACATCTAGAAGGATGAATGGGAAGGTAGAAGATGCATTGGTCTCTCTCTACCCAGTAATGCTAACTCTCTCCCTAAATTGTTTCTACAACTTTGTTTTATCTATGGGCCACACAACAGTAGTATGTGTTGCAAGATATCAAACTTACCTGTCTTCTAGATAAGAATAACATAGATGTTAAGACCCTCTTGACTGCATTTATAATGTTGAATAGTTTCTCCTTTTGAGACACGGATAACCTTTTCTGCTTCCTGTTAGCAATTTCTTGTTTCCCCCCCTTATCCTTTAAATGGAAACACAAGTCTGCCATTTACTAAAACCCCAATAATGATCCTGCTTTAAAGGACAAGGGCTAATCACTTGCTGCTTAACATTCCAGACACATGACAGTGGAGGAGAATAAATCAGTTAAACAGCAAGATGCAGCACAACTAATTTTCATGTAAAAGGGGGTGATTGCCTTTTTTTTTTTTAACCATTGTGATTTTTTTTTAAGCTGTTAAAGCCCAAACATTCTCGTCTATCAGTTTATGAATTATTAATAAAAAAAGAGAGAAAAGAGGCTTTCTTTTTCTAAATATCATCTGCTAAGCCACCACAGACTGAAGTGCCTCACACTGATTCCTGATTTACATAGTCCCAGTTGGAAGTTAATGAAGACTGCTGAGCCACCTTTCAACATGCAGATAAACCTTCATGTATTTAAAAGCAGGGAATATGTGCTTGTTGCTGGCAAATTATTCATCTAAGATCTGAAGTTTCTGACACCGCCTGCGTCAGATAAACTGTCACCCAAATTGCAAACTAATTAGTGATTCAAACATTTTCGAGCTGATTGATGACAGAATAATTTACGCTTGTTTCTCAGTTTCCAGCTGGCATAGGCTGCTGACTGGAGCCCTAATTAACGCTAGTACATCAGTCATGTTCTGCCAAGGCAGCACATACAATTAAAAGGCAGTTTAAATGGAATATCACATTAAAAAGGCTGGTAGATGCAAATGTGAGGAAACAGCACTTTAGGATAAAATGACAACAGAACCCCACAAACCAAAACAGAATGGAACAGGGTTGGGTTTGTTTTTTTTTTTTAATGGAGAAGTAAATTGTATTCCACATAGGCTATTTAGTGAAATAATACAAGTGCAGAGGCAAAACATCCACACTAAATTCTTCATTATTATTATTCTAACAAGTTTTAACTAGACGCTTTTCTCTTAATATTTGTTAGAAAATTGATGTATATTTGCATTTTGGATTTCAGTTGCTTAAAAATGAAATAGAGGGTGCCAGTGATAGCTGAGAAGTTATTTACAGAGGTAGTATAAGACAAAACAGAAATATCAATATGTGTACTTGTGAGGAGCATATACCGGAGCAGCCTTCAAAACTATTTTTAAATAACAAAAGACCTAATCCAAAACTCACTGAAGTCAAGGGAAAACTGGTCATGGGATATGTAGGACAGTACTGCAAATATCCAGATATCTCGATCCTTATTTTCAGGTGAAACTGCTAAATTTTGAAAACAGCAGTACTATATGTAAATGTACAATGGTTTCTAGTGGCATTCCCCATATCGAGTCACAAAATATTTGTGGAAAAAATAGTTATTGTATGGGTTTTATAAATTATCATTACTGCTGTAGGTACAAATACAACCTGTGACGTGATTCTGTATCAGGCACATATCGCAGCCCGCCACTATGGAAAGACAGTCGTCTGCAGTGCTGCTGCCAGGCAGCTCTTTTATTTTATTAGGCCTATTTTATTATATCCATATTATAACCATGATATCTGTATATCAGTTGCTCTCTAGCTATCAAGCAGTCAGGTAGGAGAAAATGCATTTTGTCATCTCAGTAATGAGAAATGAGGATAGTTGTAACCCATGTTCTCATTTACATTTGAACTACAAAAGCGTGTGCCGTTTGAAACTGATGATCAGGCTAAGGACAAAAACAGTCCTCCTTGGCGCAACTCACAAAAGGTGTCAAGCCTGCAGTGCCAGACCCCTGTTGCAATGTATGCTGCATATTTGATGACACTGGTTTATCTTACTCAATGTGACCTCTGTGGGGGGAAAAGTTTTCATGAATATAAACAGCCCTGGGGTTCGTACCTTGTCTGCTAAGGTGTTTTTGAGATTATCTATAGCACATGACAGATGAGCCCTTGACTCTTACAGCACTCGAGCTCAGAACAAAGAGAAGTCACTGTAGTAACCGCAAACAGACCTCGAGACGGGAAATGTGCGAAAGCACTCCAATTTGTTTCTAGGAGCACAGCAGACTGAAAGCTCACATCACTCAGTGCAGTCACACTTTGCTGTCAAATGCCATTTTGCCATGCCATATATTTGCACCTTTAAAAATTTTAGATAAGTAATAATTTGCATTAGTATAGTGACGGGGGGTTCATACATCGGCTTTGACAGCTGAGCTATTTTAAGGAGCTTTACAAATCAGTGAATTGGAGATGAGGGGTGAAACTCACCTTAGACATAAATAAGCCCAAGTTTTCTGACTTTGCTAGAGTTGGGTGAAATTTTTGCTCTGAGGCATGGCGAAGGCTGCGTGCTGCTGACCCGGTTGTCTCCACAAGGCAAGAGCCACCAGAAAAACCTTGGCTTAGGTTTTAGATGCCACGTCACGTAGCTTGACTGAGGTGTCCTGCACTGAGCTCACCAGTAAGCGCTGAGACGCCCTGTAAGTGCCCAGGAACAGTGAAGTCCCAATGGGCACAGCAGATGAGATGTCCAGCAGCTGACAGAAACCACCAGGTGGGGACCATCGGAAAAGGGAGTGTGGGGAGGGTCTGCAGCAGCCGAGCAACAGTTGTCAAAATTGTAATATGGGATTTAGGGATGTAAATTTTCACACTTAGACTTCCGTTCCCGTGTCCTCTTTTTAAATCTGGTTTTCACAGCTTCACGTGCAACAAAAATATTTTCTCCTCATCTGTAGAACGTAGTTTCAGACAACAGGATTATGCTCTACTATCTGAAAAAGATATCAAAAGCATGAGTCTATCAGCAAAGCCACCAGTAAGAAAGAGAAACACGGAAGAGTTTTATTATTAAAATCTCATGTTCAAGAAGTAGGGCAAATTAATAACATTCTGTCTTCTCGGTAAGAAAGCGTATCCTGCATAGCAGAGGGCAGATTTTGGCTTTTATCACAAGGACTTGCAAAATATAGTCAACAATCCTGTACACAGGGCGCTGAAAAGGAGAGTCGGAGCTTGTGGGATAAATGAGTGGAGCAAAGAATCTCTCTGCTACTGCTTTCTCTTGTTTCCATGCTGTTGCTGATCACAGCAGTAGCTTGTTATGTCTCCCCAGAGAGAAGCGGTTCCGTAAGAGAAGGAATTCTGAATTCCCTATGGAAACTCAAACTTCTAATGTGCAATGTAAATACAGCAAGTGCTAGCCAGTTTGTGTTTATAACATATTAACCAAGTGCAGTATCACCTCCCCAGTGGGGAACCCAGAAAAGCCTGAGTGCTCAGACTCTTATGAGCTTTCTCTAAAGCTCTCTATCTAATGCTGAACACATGCAAATCTTTCCAATATGAAATATGTCTTCTTCCCTTTTAAACATTTTCCCCTCAGGTTTCCTAATGTGAAGGTTTGCTTTCTTTGATGAGAATAGAGCCTACACAATTAAACATGTTTATAACACAATTTGCTTCGGTAACCCAGGGGACAGGAAAGCATTCAGGAAAACAGGTTGGGAGGGCTATTTAAGGATTTTGGTTTTTTAAAAGATTTTTTAAAATATTCTCTAGGTTTAGAAGGAAATTTTAACCAATTCCAGCAGAGATTAAATAAAGGCAATGCCGTGGGAATGGAAATAAAGACAGTGTTGCACTGTCAAGCTGTGCACCTTGGAGAGCCAATTTCAGTTCATCGTTTTGCCACAGACTTATGTGACCTTTGGGAAGTTACTTAATCCAATGGCACCTCATTAACCAATTTGTAAAGAGGGTAAAATGACATTTTCTCTCTCTAACAATCTTAGCTGTTCATTTGAACTTGCAAAGTACTACTGGTACGAACTCTTCCGTTCAAGATGTGATTATCTATATATACTCTTTGGTGCTCAGCTTGTAAACTCTTCAGGATAGTCTCTGAATATATGAATACCTAGAGCCAACCTTTTTTGTAATTTTTACCTGCAGCTACAAGAATGTGAAATAACTTAAAATTTCCACAGTCAAAGCCTAGACTATTGCAATTGTTTTGTGAACACATGATTTTTTAGCCTTGCTGCAGCAGACTCTCTCAAGATTTCCAAAGATTTTTGAACATAATGAGTTTTATTCACAGGAGGTGTATTTCAAAATGCATTTTACTTAGACTCATCTTTATTTTTTCCCACATATTTCCTTCCCATAAATGACACCCTCCTCAGAAGCATGCATCCTGCAGTAGGAAGCAAAACACATGTGGCTCTACTTCAATAAACATTGCCTAATGGGACCTGTCATGACCAGCAAAAACTGAATCCTCTCTGGCCCCCTACAATCTTAAGGGAATGCCTCAGTTTCATCCTCTATCCTTTTAGTTTTCCGTTAGGCCTTGTTTTTTATTCCTCTACACTTACAGAAGCAAAACGTTTGAAAAGATCTATAAAACTCAGCCTCCCTCTGTGGGACTTCAGTCCCCCGTTATATCAGCAGGCATCACATCCCAGTGGTGCTTGATTTTACACCAGGAGCATCTCAACAAGAAGGTGGCAAGCTGCTGGAAATTGTGAGACACAAAAGGGAAAGCTAGCTCTGATGAACACATCATAAGTAAAGCAAGAGGAAGATGGGAGGAGAAGGAAAAGGAAATAAAGGTCTATGTGAAGTTACAGTGTTGAAACAAGTCTTATAAGTGTATCAACCATACACCAAGGAGATATTAAAGAAAGTGCTTGGCAGTCCTGGAACATAGTACTGAAAAAGTCAAGATATAGCAGGTAGAAGTAGTAGCAAGCCAGTCAGGAGCACAAAGAGAGAGGTGTTGATTCTGAATTGGAAACAAGCTTCGGGTCTGAATCAGCTTTGGGATCACTCTTTGACTGGCTCGGCCTCCCTTTCTTCTTTTAGGTTTTGCAGTTCCTGCTCCACTAGTACATTTCAGGATTATATTGTAATATGTGGATTACAGGTGAAAAGCAAATACTCTGTGAAGCTGGAGACGTTCATTAAAGCAGTTGCTGTTGATGAATCATCTCGTCCTGTGTCACTTATGGTGGTCTGAAGGTACAAAATTTGATTGCATCTCACCAGCACTTAACACCAAGACAGAACAAGCTATGCTTAGACCATGCAACAGAGATTCCCAGTGCTAAACAGGAACAAGCATTAGCAATCACAATAGAAGTAACAAGTAGCCTAGAGGCTTAATATAGATAATAGGAAGCTCAAAGAACAACAGATATCCTTCCTTTGCAGGAACAAGGCTTTTTTTAACACTCTGCAAACTAACAGTACTATCCTATCCATTCGTTTCAACAGAATTATATTGTTTTTTTGAAGGTGTAGCTGAGAAAAGCATTAGGCTTGTTGCTCACTTGAGAATAATTCATGGGATATTTATTATCAGATAAACCCAAAGATGATAAAAAAAAAAAAGAGAGAGAGAAAGAAGGGAAGAAAGGAAGAAAGGAAGAAAGGAAGAAAGGAAGAAAGAAAGAAAGGAAGAAAGAAAGAAAGAAAGAAAGAAAGAAAGAAAGAAAGAAAGAAAGAAAGAAAGAAAGAAAGAGGAAAGAAAGAAAGAAAGAAAGAAAGAAGGAAAGAAAGAAAGAAAGAAAGAAAGAAAGAGGAAAGAAAGAAAGAAAGAAAGAAAGAAAGAAAGAAAGAAAGAAAGAAAGAAAGAAAGAAAGAAAGAAAGAAAGAGAAAGAAAGAAAGGAAGAAAGAAAGGAAGGAAGAAAGAAAGGAAGGAAGAAAGAAAGGAAGGAAGAAAGAAAGGAAGAAAGGAAGAAAGAAAGGAAGGAAGAAAGAAAGGAAGGAAGAAAGAAAGGAAGAAAGAAAGGAAGGAAGGAAGGAAGGAAGGAAGGAAGAAGAAGAAAGAAAGAAAGAAAGAAAGAAAGAAAGAAAGAAAGAAAGAAAGAAAGAAAGAAAGAAAGAAAGAAAGAAAGAAAGAAAGAAAGAAAGAAAGAAAGAAAGAAAGAAAGAAAGAAAGAAAGAAAGAAAGAAAGAAAGAAAGAAAGAAAGAAAGGAAGGAAGGAAGGAAGGACGGGAGGAGGAGAGAAAGAGAGAAGGAGAAAAAGAAAGAAAGAGAGAAGGAGAGAAAGAGAAGGAGAGAAAGAAAGAAAGAAAGAGAAAGAAAGAAAGAAAGAGAGAGAAAGAGAGAGAGAAAGAGAGAAAGAAAAGAAAGGAAGGAAGGAAGGAAGGAAGGAAGGAAAAGGAAGGAAGGAAAAGGAAGGAAGGAAGGAAAGGAAGGAAGGAAAAGGAAGGAAGGAAGCAAAGGAAGGAAGGAAGGGAGGGAGGAAGGGAGGGAGGGAGGGAGGAAGGAAGGAAGGAAGGAAGAAAGAAAGAAAGAAAGAAAGAAAGAAAGAAAGGAAGAAAGGAAGAAAGGAAGGAAGAAAGAAAGGAAGAAAGAAAGGAAGAAAGGAAGAAAGGAAGAAAGGAAGAAAGAAAGGAAGAAAGAAGGAAAGAAAGAAAGAAAGAAAGAAAGAAAGAAAGAAAGAAAGAAAGAAAGAAAGAAAGAAAGAAAGAAAGAAAGAAAGAAAGAAAGAAAGAAAGAAAGAAAGAAAGAAAGAAAGAAAGAAAGAAAGAAAGAAAGAAAGAAAGAAAGAAAGAAAGAAAGAAAGAAAGAAAGAAAGAAAGAAAGAAAGAAAGAAAGAAAGAAAAAGAAAGAAAGAAAGAAAGAAAGAACGGGATGAGCCATTGGGAAAAGCAGTAGATTTGGTACATGTACAAAAGATCAGAAGGGAGCTTCTGCTTCCTGAGATACTTCCTCTGATCATTTATCTATCAACCCCTTCCATCTTTTAATCCGTTCCTCCTGAAATTTTACAAATAGCGTTTTCCCTTCAAAGGGTTTTGTAACTGGTACCAACTGCCTTCCTTGTAAAGCTGCTCAAGTGTTTCATCCCCATCAGTATCTTCTGTCCCTTGAAAACGTAGCTGTTGCAGGAAAAGGAGCCCCCTCCTTCCCTGATGCATGCTAGTTGTTGCAAGGTGGAGCTCTGTGTCCTTGATTCAAACCACAGAGCATTTTATGTACCAGGCACCGTGTATATACCAAAGCTTTATAAATAGTTTTTCAATAGCATAACACATTTTAAAAGTCATAATATTAACTGAATGTATTCTCCATAGACAAATTCAGCGAAATTAAACTTCCATCTTTCCTCCTCCCCTCAAGTCTTTTATTTCTATCATTGACGACTTTCAGACAAATAAGACAAATAACCTTGCCGCTCTTTCAGCAAGGGAGACCCTAAAAAACAGGAGGGCTGTGAAACACTGTGTGCTTCATAACCAGAAATAATTAATCTCTAAAGTACATGAGAGTTTTCCATTTTTCCAGTCTAATGGAAAATGTGGTGGCAGAAGAGAGCAATTGTACGTGATTACATAGCTACATGCACAAGTGATTTTATGTCACACACACGTACATATACACGTGTGTGTGTTGCAAGTAGATATACATATGTACTAACATATGGCCAGAACCTCATCTCCTATAAATAACCGACTTCAATGCAATTGCACTGATTTACATTATCTTCAAATCTAGTCTCGTGTCTGTGTCTGTATATATTCTCACATTTCAAAGTGAGAAGCATTCTATATTCTAAAACTATTTTAGATCTGTTGGGTGAAATCCCAGTCAGAATAACAGGAAATTTGCTGTAGGCTTAACACAGCATGGTATTATTTCTACTTTTTCTGTAAATCACTTAATCTAGGAAACTATTTCTACTACTTTAATTAAAAACCTGAAAAATATTATGGAAATGGAGATGACCTAGTAGGTTAAACATTGATATTCTGTGCTTAAAAGTGGTCATGTTGTCTACCCAAATTATCAGGGATTGAGAACTGCATTCTGTTTCATGCACTGTTGATAAAGTAGCCAAAAGGAGGTGCAAAACTACTATTTTTTGCAGGGCTTTTAAACACAGTTAGGTTACCAGTGTTTTACAATAGCAGCATATTCACTTTGATAGAAAGTGATTATTTCAATTTATTCCTAATGGCCAGTCCATTTCCTCCCCTGAAACAAGAATGAATAGTTGTTTCACCAGTGAAAGATTATTATTGAGCTCAGTGGAACTGTGAAAAAAAAAACCACGAAGGAAAAAATATTTTTTTCAAATTCTAATCACAAGCACTACTTGTCTATTCAACAAAATCTGATACTCAGGTAAGTCAATCAGTCATCATTCCACAGAACTAATTAGAGCTGCAAAAATCTGGGCATTCTACAAATGTTAAGATATTATAAAAACCCCTTTATCTTTGTTGTTTCCCGTTGTTGTTTTCTATGCAGAAACAAATATAGGAATGTTTGCTCGTGGCAAAGTTGGAGGAAAACAGTGAATTAAATGAAAACTGAACAATGTCCATGGAAAAAGAATTCTGAATGTGTTTGAACTAGAAGCCTGATTTTAAGACTATAGTTCAATTCACCCTCCAAAAAAAGTCCACATCTTTCTCTCCTCCTCCGCCTTCCCTGTTCCACCACTCCCATGTTGCTGCTCTTACACTGATACCTACATTGTGCTGGCAAAGCATTTGCAAAGTAACAAGGTTGGGAGTCTGATCTAACTGAAACCATAACTAAACAGAGAGGGATGAGAGGCATTTTTAGTTGATCAGTTTCTCAATGTGGTTTGCTGTGAGGCTGTGCAGGTTGTGCTGGCTCAGTACAGGAGCAAGCACATGATGAACAAGTAGTAGGGAGAAGAGATGGAATTGGACTGCTGCTTGGTGGTAATGCTGGTTTAAACGAATATCAAGTAAAGGATACAGAGTTGTTCTCATTCTATCAATAAAAATATATGTCACTGGCATTCAGTATAACTGTTTTCACAACCAACCAACTAATTAACTAACTGATCATAGCTGAAAATTGAAATACCAATGTATAGCAATCTTGTTGAGATCAAGGTGTAGCAGTAATTCCCAAACTGTGATCCATGGGCCTCAGACAGATCAAGAGAACTTATGATTTGCAGAGAACTGATTTAAAATGCTACATTTTTGTTCATAATGCATTCAATTAAACCGCTGCCGTTACCCAGATCGGATACTAATGTTATCAGGAGTGCTGGCAACCTGCCCTCCGTGTGTAAAAGGTCTAGGGCTCATACTGTACTAATCTGTCAGATTTAGTAAAAAGACCTCAAGACATCGGTGCTGTCTGCCCTGTCACACTGACAGACATTTTTGCTTCCATGTACAGGTGAAAGAGGACAATACGTGCTTGTAGCAAAGCTATTCCTGCTCAAGATCCAGTGTATTAACTTCAAATGGACCTCAAACTTGAGCTTGTACTAATACGATCAGCAAGTACACATATCTGCTATTTCAATGATAACATCCACTGCAGGGCTGACAGCCTTCACCAGAGGAACAACTTAGACTGCTGCTGATGGTTATCATCTCGAGTGTGCCAATGTTATCTGTCCAATCCTTGGGGCAGTTAAGAAGAGAACTGTAGTATGAGAGAGAGATGCTTTCACTTACAGTCAATTAAAAATAAAAAAGGTTATTGACAGAAATGGCAAAGGAAGAAATTCGTGATTTTCTCACTCTCACTTGCATACAATTATTTGTGTGAATAATCCCATTGCAATAAAAGTTACTGCTTGAGTGGTGAACCACTCACCAAGGAACAGACAGAATTCAAATAATTTAAAGCTACAAGTGCTTTTAAGAAAAATAAAGATTTTTCTCAAAACAGTTCTTCAAACAAAAAGAATATTCAGCGAAATATGCTAAGTATTTTTCATGCTAAATTAGGGAAAAAAAAAAGGTCATTTTGTGGTTTTTTTTCCCCCAAGGGCTGTCAATGTTATTATTCCACTATTTGTTGGGGGTTATTTGAATTCAAATTTACATTGTTAATTTAATTTTGCTAAAGTTCCTTTCTTTTCTCCTCCAGTTTCTTAATTTCCCCTCCTAAGAAATAGATTTACCACATTCTTGCTTTTATCCTTTTTTTTTGAGAAGGATACTCCCTTTTTTTTGAAAAGTAGAACTATGCGTTTAATTCCTCTAATTGTGTTGATAGGTTGCAGTCAAAAAAGGTGCAGGATATGTCTCAATTCATTCTTAATTCTCACTCAATCCATGTCTTTCTAGAAAACTGGGGAGCATCTTTTCTGAAAAACACATTTTTTGAAAGAGCTGCCATTTGACTGTCATTGATTTTAAGTTAGAGTCACAAAGCCAACTCCCCCCCCACTGCCCCAAGAAGCGCCATATAGCATGTTATATTGGTAACAGAAAAACAAAATCAGAGCAAGCTTGTAGAAGCTTATGTTCCCCCTTTCCTAATTAAAATGTCACAGACAAGTATTTGAAAGAGGGAGATGAATAGATACGATACTTATATCTACTTAGTTTGATCTCCTCTGTTATTTAAAGCCAACTCTGTTTTGAAAAAAAATAATTTACTAATTCTGGTTTAAAACATGTTATCGAAAATGTACTTTACTACCAAGATGTTTGTCTGAGACAATATGATAATTACTATGGCCTGCTTAAGTCCAGTACTAAATGGACAGTGCTCCAAAGATGTTTCAGAGGAACAATTTTTTAAATCTAAAATTCTAGGGTAACCTGTCCAGAGGCAGTTCCTTCTTTACCACTGGCATATGCCCTGAAGCTTACAAGTCATTCCTCTCATTCGAAACTCATACCTGTGTGTGTGTACATGCATTTTGGAAAGAGAAAGACTCCCACCAGAGCCTCAGCTAATGGTTGTGTGACAGCAAGCCTCACACACTAGTAAGCCCACACATGGCTTCTCTTCTGAATGTCATTCTGTTCTTTTGTTGATACCCGCTCTTTTTTCCATGCATCTTCCTTCCTGTTTGTCTCATTTTTATGGTAAACAGGGTTAACTATTTTCAGTCCCTTTTCATACGGGCAGTTTTCTTTAGGCTGATCTCCAGGTTCTCCTTAGCCATCTCTGAAGTCCTTGTCTTTGACAGACCATTCCTCAGGTAGGGCGACCCACGTTAGTTACTGCACCCCAGAAATTTGCATCCTGCCATTGTAATATTTCCTACATCATTCTCCACCCCATTCTCCCCTTGCCAGAAAAGGTTAGTACCACCTCCTGGAACAAAGCAGTGTGACAGAGTACTGCTGACGTCATGAAAAACGCCCTGGAGAACTTGGGGTAAGACCGAAAATTGTATCAAAACCACAGCCTACATGCCAGGTATGAACACACTAACTCCTAGCTGTGACCAGTACAGACTGTTTTAGTCCTACCAGCTGCATTTGCAGGACCAAACACCAGACATGGACAGAAAAATGTCATCTACAAATGTATCAATTGAACTGAAGTGCTAACTGTGTGGACATGCTGAACTTAAGCCAAAGCTGTGGCACAAGACCCTGTGTCTTCTCTGTTTGCTGTGAGATTTTCATGATGTGACAGCTGATAGCAACATAGTCAAGGAAATAGGAATTCGATAAGGAAATAGGAATTCTTCTAAAAAAAAAAAAAAAAGAAAAAGGGGGAGGGTGGGGAAAGAGAGAAAAAAAAAAACAACCCTTCAACCTGCAAAATATGAATAGCCTGAAATCACATTATACCTCAGGCTTTCCAAAGTGAGAGCTGCCGACGTTATTGTCACTGACAGAGTCTGATTGAGGAGGAGAATTTTTGGCAGAGAACAAGATGTTGCCTCCTATTTCCACTGCTTGGAGCGGTGGTGTCAATATTTCAAGAGCCAGTGTCCATCAAAGAAAAAGAAAAAAAATCCATTGTAAAATAAAAGCATTGATCCATGAGTCTGTAAAGGTAGAAGTAAACAATGCAGCTATCAATAAAAGATTCTGACCTGAAAGGTGTATTTAACCGGGAGGTAAATGATATTTTTTTTCCGTTGTGCAAGGAAAATATTCAGATGTTTAGCTTTTCCAGGAAGGGTCCCAGCTTTGTTTCATGTTTGCATAGCGCTTTGCCCAACGTGGAGCACTTCAAAGCCACAGGAGTAACAGTGTATCTCACACACAGAGGAAATGCAGCTTCTCACAGGGATCTCTTTATGTGCTACACTTGTCTCAGTCTCTCTTGAACTACCTTCTTAAACCATTTCTCAACAGGCACTGTTCTTTTTCTAGTGCAGCTGTCAATAGCCTTTACTTGGCACTTCCAGGATGCTGGGATTTCCAAAGCTGAGTCCCCTGCAGATACCTGCTCTTCATCGTGCTGAACTGCATCGAAACCCAGGATGCAGGAGCCAGATTCACGAGCCGCCAAGCCCGGTTCCATCACGCCATGAACAACATGGTTATTCAGGAGCAACCAGGACCATTCCCACAGAAAAGTCTTTCACCATGTCAGGCCATGGAGGGAAGAGAAGAGTGAGTGATGTGGTCAGAAAAGTGTTGGTCTTGCTGGGGGAGGAGCGGATGGCAGTTTTGTGTTGAACAGGAGGTAGGATGAAACAGCTGCAACATAGCTTGACTGAAGGCAAGAGCAGAGGCATCCTGGGGTCTCTGGAGAGGTCCACAGGACTTTCAGTGGGAAGCAGCTTATCCTGCTCACCGTGAGGCACTGATGCATGAGCAGTGAACATCAGACCAGTATTTCAGCCTCTTTGAGGGAGCCTCCGAGGCTGGAGGCTTGGCAGCATTTTCTGAGCCAGCATGCCCAGCTGATGCACCGACATTTACCCGGCTGCTGGCCCAGCTCTAACACATTGCTGAATCTATCCAAAATGTAAATCAGCAAGCTGGACAAAAAGATGTAAGCTTCAAATATCTCATGGAGTCACAGGGACAGCACCAAGCTTGCATGCAGTGTGTCTGCATCTGGGAGAGTGAGGGAGGGCAGGGACATGGAGGACAGGAAAAGGTTTAGTTAAGAGGATTGACAGAAACAGAGACAGAATGAAGGAGAAATAGGTGAAAGTGGGACACAGGAAGATAACAGAATCATAGAATGGTTAGAGCTGGAAGCGACCTTAAAGATCATCTCGTTCTAAACCCCCTGCCATGGGCAGGGACAGCTCCCACTAGACCAGGTTGCTCAAAGCTCCATCCAACCTGGTCTTGAACATTTCCAGTGATGGGGTCATCTGCAACTTCCCTGGGCAACCTGTTCCAGTGCCTTACCACCATGAAGAATTTCTTCCTAGTATCTAATCTAAATCTACACTCTGTCAGTTTAAAGCAGTTACCCCTCGTCCTGTCACTACACTCCCTGAAAAAGAGTCCCTCTCCATCTCTCCCATAGGCGCCTTTTAAGTACTGAAAGGCCACTATAAGGTCTACCTGGAGCCATCTCTTCTCCAGGCTGAACTACCCCAACTCACTCAGCCTGTCTTCATAGGAGAGGTGCTCCAGCTCCTCTGATCATCTTCATGGCCCTCCTCTGGGTGCACTCCAATAGGTGCATGTCCTTCTTATGTTAGGGGCTCCAAGCTGGATACAGTACTCCAGGTGGTGTCTCATCAGAGTGGAGTAGAGGAGCAGAATCACCTCCCTTGACCTGCTGGCCACGTTTCTATTAATGCAGCCTAGGATATGGTTGGCTTTCTGGGCTGCAAGCACACATTGTTGGCTCATGTTAAGCTTCTCATAGAACCGTAGAATCATAGAATTGCTTAGGTTGGAAGGGGACTTTGGGATCATCTAGTCCAACCATCAACCTAACTCTGACAAAAAACATCGCTAAACCATATCTCTAAGCACTATGTCTACCTGTCTTTTAAATACCTCCAGGGATGGTGCCTCAACCACTTCTCTGGGAAGCCTGTTCCAAGGCTTAATAGCCCTCGCAGTGTAAAAATTTTTCCTAATATCCAGTCTAAACCTCCCCTGACGCAACTTGAGGCTGTTTCCTCTTGTCCCATCGCCTGTTACGTGGGAAAAGAGACTGACCCCCACCTGGCTACAACCTCCTTTCAGGTAGTTGTAGAGAGCAATAAGGTCTCCCCTCAGCCTCCTTTTCTCCAGGCTAAACACTCCCAGCTCCCTCAGCCGCTCCTCATAAGACTTGTTCTCCAGACCCCTCACCAGCTTTGTTGCCCTTCTCTGGACCCACTCCAGCACCTCAATGTCTTTTTTGTAGTGTGGGGCCCAAAACTGGACACAGTGCTCGAGGTGGGGCCTCACCAGTGCCCAGTACAGGGGAACGTTCACTTCCCTGATCCTGTCGGCCACACTGTTTCTGATACAGGCCAGGATGCTGTTGGCCTTCTTGGCCACCTGGGCACACTGCTGGCTCATATTCAGCTGGCAGTCAACCTACACCCCCAGGTCCTTTTCTGCTGGGCAGCTCTGTAGACACTCTTCCTCAGGCTTGTAATGCTGCATGGGGTTGTTGTGACCCAAGTGCAGGACCCAAATCAACAACCAGCTCATCAACCAACACCCCCAAGTTATTCTCCTTGTCATCATCAGTGATGACAGATTTTAAAGAGTAATGTAAACCTGTATCTGCTTACACTGTGAAATCATAGCAGCTTACTCAAAGGATATTGAAGAATATATGAGACTTGCTCCAAAGGTAAAAGGGAGGAAAAACATTAAAGCAAAGTATTTCTTCCAAAATCCTGCATCCACCTAAATGTTACACTTCTTAGTAAAACTTAGTAAGCTTTGGAGCATTATTACTAATTATAATTGCAAATGTTTTGACTATACTTCATAATATATAAGAACTTATTTATAGAGCTATATTGATTATTATTATTATTAAAGATATCTGTTTGTCAGATTCATAGCTCACTTGTGCAGTGGTGAAACACAGGCAAGTCAGAATGAGTTGACGTAATTTTACCAATGAAAAAGACACCAGCATCAGGCCTCTTCTATCAGAAGTTAACTGTATTGTCTCCACTGTGAGAATGGCTGTGGGTTTGAGTTTGAGTACCTCTCTGCTTTTCCACAGAGGAGGGAAGAATGACATATGTGGTCTCAACCCAGAGAACTACAAAGCAAGCCAGTGTGAGAGTGTATCATCCAACCAAGCCTATACTCTGCTTCATAGACAGTGCTTCAAGTTTGTCTCCTTGCAATACAACTTCAGTAGTCCAGTAAATACAGCTCACAGAAGGCATTTACTTACACCAATCTGATGTTCTGCAAAGTACCAGGGAGAATGAGTTTTGAACAACAGAGCCAAAACATATTGTTCCTGGTATGATATAATTACTAAAATTACTGTACAACTCAATAGTTTTCTTAAAATACGCTTAGAAAATAACACAGCCTGGTCCTGCAGCCAGAGAAAAGTAGTACCGCCATGCGCGAGGAATCATAGTGAAAGGGGTACCCTGGGAATGGCCCGATTATAAAAAAAAATAAATATTAGTTCAGTTCTTCACTCAAATATCTGGTCTTTCACTGGCATACATTTATTTAAAGGTTAAATCAGGGGTGGGAAGGGGAAGACGCTAATCTCAGATTAGGAAAAGCTGCCAAAACTGAACTATTGAAGCAAATGCCAGGCCAGGCATTGGGCCAGTTCACTTATCCTTACTAGCCACCTGCAGACCGTATTATCAAAGCCTCCAAAGTTTTTTATTGGAGTTTATTATCCCTTCATTATGATATAGAAAAAAGGCATTGATGTAAAACAATTTTGACACCAAGTTTCTCACTAACACTCAGCACTGAAATCCGTTCATGTTTGCATGGGAACAGGTTATGGCACAAATTTTTTTCTCTATCTGTGACAAACCAGATGCTCATGCATATATGTAACTTCTCGTTGTAACCATGGGGAAGAAAACCCAGCCTTTTTCATGAGAAGCAGACAAAGTAAAAAAAAAGAGGCATCTCATCAGATAACACACTAAATAATCACATCCTAGGAGGGGAAAGTGTACCACCATTGACTTCAGTGGAATTGCACCAAACAGCTCACTTGCATGCTGGCCTCAGCAGCTGAGGAAAGGTCTCACAGGACAATGAAATATAGATGACAGTACCAAACCGATTCATTCATATTAATATCCTTCAAATTTTGAAACACAGCTCGAGATAGTAGCCTTTGACTACTGCCTTTCCCAAGACAGAACTGTATGTTTTGAGTCACATCATGCGGCATTGGGTGGGCAGTTCCGATAGCCAGAGATCCTCTGCAAAATAAGATCTTGAAGATTTTCTCAGATTACAATACTCAAGCTCAACAAAGCATGTGAGTCTGTGTGTTTGTTTTTATTTTAAATACAGGTTTTTTTGCTTTATAGCCGAGGGATCAGACATCACATATTTTATGGGTTTATTTCTTTTTTTTTTTTTTTTTTAATCAGATGGGCTGTTAACATCTCTAACACTGATTTAGTACTGTTATAGCTGTAACAATCTGAGAATATTAGTAGCACGACAAGTTCTGTAAGGAAAGATCATATCTGTTATGTAGACTAACTGACATGTTTGGAAAAAAATAGACCAGCTGCAGATCTGTCTTCCAAAAGGACTCATCTGTTATTTCTCACTACATCAGCCACTCTAATGAAAGACAAAAGTTCTCCCACAAACTTTGCCTACTGTCACTTGTAATTTAAACACTGTGAGTCTAAATTTCTTGCCTTTGGCAAACACAAAAAAGAGCCAGAGAAGAGAGAATAAAGGCAAAAATATGTTGATTGGTAAGTATTGATTTGCCTGAATTGGGGCATGAGCACCTTCCTCTCTCGCCTACTTTTAGGACTGTTTAGGGTTGAATTCTCAGTTGTATTTTCCATCCAAAATAAAGCTTGTCTCAACACTAGTATGAGGGATGAGGCCCCAGAGAGTACCTAGGACAGCTGGTCCAAACACTGAGCTCCTAATAAAAAGAGAAACAGTGGAGGAGAGCCAGAAGCAGCTGAACAGCGATGTTCTTTGTGCTATTCTTCATTGTTTCTGGGTTGGTACATTCAGATATTTTATGTGATGGCTGTAGCTAAGAAAAACAAAATAATGAGTGCAAAGGGTTGTTGCCCAGGAGTGTGACTAGGTCAAGAAGTCACTTGTACCATATGCTCTGTCCCCTATTAGCGTCTCCTCCAGTTTGAAGAAGGCTGTTAGGACCTGCATTCTAACATTAGGGACATAGCCTTATAAGGATCTTCCCCAGGTAGGCAAAGGCAAGAGTACCTCGCTTGACCACAGTGAGATGGGATAATGCACGCCAGGATCTGGTGCTTACAGGAAACTGTCTTCACAAGGAGGTTTTCACTGCAATGATAAAAGTTTGCCTAGCCGAAGGGTTACTGCCCTTTGGGTACATAACGTATTTGCTGAAGTTGGACAATTCTAACTGCATTTTCTTGCTCTTTGTCATGTTATTTGTTTCTAGCAAAAAGTCAGGCAAAGCTATTAAAACAACAACAAAAAAAAGATTTGCAAGATTCATTGTGAAATTTTGTGAGAATAAAAGATTTTCATGGTATGAACAGCATGTCCCAAGTTAATTGCTGCTGTAAAAGGACACAGCTCCATCGGCCTCAGCAGTGTTACCTGCCATTAGACCATGGCTGAATTTTCCGTCACATCTCATTTAGCAAAAATGCAGTTATACTTCAAATTTTACTAGGGTGGTTCTATCAAGAGAGACCTAAATAAGTAAGTTTTATATATATATTTATATATATTATCCTCAAAGGCCTCTTGTTAATTTTGTCAACCCAGACACTACTTAAAGCTGACTTTCACAGGGATGTGTGTATTTGCGGGTCAGGTTCATCAAACATTCATTGTTCAATACTGTGACAGCTGGTAGCGGGCGTACATACTCTTCCCTTGTTTGGTTTTCTGATAGAACCTGTCAAGTACTGGTTGTCTGTAACTAAATTTGTCACCCTCTCAGCAAGGTTATATCCTTTCTTACTATCAAATAAAACAATAAAGAAGAACTATACGAACTCTAATGTTATTTTTTAACCTCAACTAGTAATGCAAAAGCATGGTTTTTATCAAAACAACTACTAACAAATAGCTGCAGTTCATTTTTGTTTATGAATTCTAACAGATTTTAAAATCACAACATTGTGTCTGCGAGAGCAGTTTCCAATCCCTTCTATAGTGATAAAGCAACCGCTCACCACAATAGGTATTATATACTCAGGTACGGTAGTACTGTCAGGGCAAGATTAAACATTTCTGGCATGTCGAGTGTATCTGTATGGTGGAACCAATCAGTGCGTACTGCTGCGAAGAGCCACAACCCTTCAGCATAGGCAGGGTCAGTCTTTGCACTGATTTGGAGGCTCTGCCTACGTTTCAGTCCCTAAGAATACTTGCTAAGTGTGGGAAATCTTCAATGAGCTAAACACTGAAGTATTAGTGACTCAGGAGCAGGCAGATCAAAACTTGGGGCAGGACGGTACATGTGGAAATGGCTAAAAACCTTTCCATACAGAGAGAGCAAGAGAAACGTGATCTGCTTGGGACAAGCTGCTCTGCCTTTGGCAGGCACCACGGCTGTCCAGTGCAACTCAGACATGATGAGGAGGATGACAGCAACACAAGCCAACTTGCCAAGTGAGATGTGCATTTCTGAGAGAGTGTAAATTCACAATTTGGTCTATGGTTTAACCCTACATGTAGTGTAGAGATAGCAGTAGTTATAACAGTGGCCTAAAGTACTGAAAAAGCCCACCTGTAACAAAACCAAAAGATCAAATTTAGAAGACTTTTAAGTGCCTAAAGCTCACACAAGTGTCTTGGGTAATTTAACAAGTGCTAAAATTCCACTGAAGCCACAGAGAAGTACATTCCCAGGCTGCCTATATGTTGTTGTAAATTCCACGTGGCAGTTTTTTCCTCCTTCAAGGCAACTCTGTGATATTTCAGTACACCAGTTAGAATTCACCAGGACTTCTCTCTGTTCCTCTGTTAGCATCCACCCCACAACCAAAAAACTAACAAAAGCAAAACCAAAGACAGTATAAGAAGTACACCAATAAAAGAAGTGTGCTGCAGTTGAGACAAGTTTGAACTAGGATTCTCTTGAGGATGATATTAGGAAAATATTATTCAATGTAAACCTTAATCCATGCTTAGAAAAAAAAAAAAAGATGTTTTTTTAATCAATAAGATTGGTATTTTAATCAATAAGAAAAGAAGAAATAGAAACTATATAGTAGTACCAGGAACCAGGAGATCAGCAATCCATTTTAGGTACAAAATAGACAGGAAAAGCATTTCTTTCTCACTCACGTCCTTTGAAAAAGAAAAGAACCACACAGTCCTGCTAATAAATAAATAAATATTTGTGCAAAGCCTGATTGCAGAGAAACCCTTCATTTCAGTATCCCAGTTCAGCTGAGTATTTAAAGCACAGGACTAAAGAATTTCTCATAAGCTCAAAACTAGACACAGGCTTAAGTACCTTGTTAAACCGAGACATCTGTTCTCCTTAACATAAGACTACAAAGGGAACTTTCCCCTTTGTTTTGTGAAATGACCCGAACACAAGAGGAAAGGCTATTGCCTCTAGAAGTCCCATAATTTCACTCTGTATTCTGACACTTTGACAATTTCCTTGAAAAGTTGTTCAGTTTTCATTCTTGATCCTGAGCATCTACAGGTCACATTCTGCTTTCAATTACTCCATTGCCATTGTCTTCTTGGACTACTTGAACAATTATTCTCCTAAGCGTTACTCTAAAACTTCAGGATACGCTAGTGAAAAATAAGAAAGGCATACTAAACTTTGAAATCTCCACAAAGTACAAGTGTCATCAGAGTCTTGTTCAGAAATAGGTTTCAAAACCTAAATGTAGTGCTCCCACTGAACACCTGCAAAATCCCAATTACTGCCTCAGGTTTGAATAGCAGCTCTGTTGAGACTGGTTTTGAAAGGACCTCTGTTGCATCCTGAGAAGCAAGGATGACTTTCGAGGTACCGACGTATGTGCCATAAAACCACTCTTCCGTGTGCTGTGCTTTATGCACGGAAACAAATGTGTTCATGTTTGATCTCTTCAAGAGCAAGTCTCGTCTCTGCAGAGAAAGAAAAGGATTTCACTTCCTGTAAGGGAGACTTGAAAGCAGAACAGGTGGGTTTTACAAGGTCTGAACCGCATTTTATTTTTGAGCGTTCCCTGCTCCAGCCAGAGTTAGATTATGATAAGAACTGACTGTGCCACCAAAGCATTTTCATGACCTACAAATTACCCCGGGTTTAAGAGCTGGTGTATCCTACACTGCAAGAGATTCTGAGGGGAAGTGTGCCTACAAGAGACATCCAGGCATTTTTATAAACTCTTTAGGCTTCTGGTGTCTTGTGGTATCATATGTGAACAATCAAATCAGTTCTGATTTGAACGCTGTCACTTGGATTAGGGTTTATCTATCGCATGGTAGCACTGAGTTAGCAGGCCGCGGAGATGAATAGAAGTACTGATTGCTGAACTGACAGCCTTGAAGATGAGTAGCATTATTTTATCACATCCTTCTTTGCAGCATGTGCCAGTGGGTTTTAGCTGTCACATTTTTTAAAATTATCAAGCCTCAGAGTAAGTAACAGGGCTGGTTCCTTAGTGCGTAAGAGTCCCCTTCGCTCCTTCTGATCCTGCCAAAGCTGATGGCTTTTATTTTGTGAAATTGTGTACTTGTAGGTTAATTTGAATAAACAAAAGACTTTATTCTGCAAACCACAATGTTGCTACTAATTTAGTGGTTGTTAAGTGTCTTGCTTTCCAATGCACCTCTTGTTACCATTACGCCTTTACAAAAGAAATAAATCTGGGCAGAAATGTTTAAACTCATTTGTGGAGGTAAAACACCTATTTGTTTTTAATCCACCTTCGTCATAACACCTCTTAAGGTTCATTAACTAGGGACACGTTCAGTTTGCAATGTGGTTTCTCACATATCCACCTGCAGCTTGCCTGCAGGCGTATGTTGTGTGCAGTTGTCATTTCTCATTCAGCTTTCCCTGATGCACCTACCTGCCTTCTGCCCCCAAATCTCAGACTCCGAAGGCTACTTCTGACAGTGTCAAAAGGCCACAAAAAGTCACGAGAAAGCTGGGAGTTCTGAGTGAATGGCCACTGCCTGCTGGTTCCTTCAGAGGCTGTGCCTGATCAGGACAAGGAGACAACAAGGCCACGAGCAGTAGCAAGCGATTAGACCCAGTGATGACAGTGCCTGTCCCATCCTATGATGGGCCCACCTTCTTCCCATGGTGAAGTCATAGAATCATAGAACTGCCTAGGTTGGAAGGAACCTTTAAGATCACCGAGTCCAACCATCAACCTAACACTGCCACAACCACCACTAAACCACGTCGCTAAGCACCACATCTAACCGTCCTTTACATAACCTCCAGGGATGGTGGTTCCACCACTTGCCTGGGCAGCCTGATAAGCTATTCCAGCCGAAACAGCCCCAGGTCCCTGCAGCCTGTGGGACGGTTGTGGTGGCACAGGAGGGCCTGCAGCAGGCTGGTGTTGGAGCTCTGCACCGGGAAGGGGCACATTCCGGCGGCTGACGGCTGGATGCGCAGCCCACTGGCTCTGCTCCCCAGGCACAGGGCAGTGGGGCGCAGAAGCGAGGCACTGGAAACCCCTCCAACAGGCCTCAGCCCAGCACTCTGCCCTGCCTGATTAGTCAAGCTGATGGCATGTTAAATCTGCAAATGTTAGACTGCACAGAAAGGATCTGTTAAATCAATCAAGCAGTTTTCATGGATGTGTAACACGCAGCCACTTGCTGTCACCGTACCCAGCTTACAGCAACCCACCCCAAACCTGCCTGTGTGCAAGTACGCACCAGAGCCAAAACATCTAAATCCCCTTTCCGACTAAAGGTCCATCAACTGCGCTCTTTAACAAACAGACAGTTCTAGGTTTTCCAAAAAGTTTGTGAATATACCCTTTCTTCAGCTACGGGTGTACAACAAAAGTACACCCTCCACAGACTGGAATTATAGGTGCCTCAAGAAAGATAAAAAAAAAAATAAAAATTAGTGGAAATCAGGAGTACTCAGCCCCTGCAGGATTAGACCCTTGGAGAACTTTCTCTCCACCACTTCTTAAGACCAGTACCCAAATATTCAACACCCCAAAACATAAAAGCTGAGCAGCTAATTACTTCATTTATCATGATTTCATTTTCTGTAGAAAGCAATTTAATTCTTATCCTTCCTAATAAAAGAAGTATTTCATCATCTCTCTCACCCGTCCTGAATTAGACTGCACAGATGCCTCCATGACAGTAGATCAAATGTCATGATATTTCTTACCTAAAAGGGCATTGCAGCTGAGGATATCAGGAACTGCACTTACATTAAAATAGATTCTTTTAGCATTTGTGCTCAAAAAGATAGCATTTTTAAAGATTCTGGAAGCTTCTTAGGATTAGATCTTACAATATGGGTGATGATTAAAACAAAACACTCGAAAAGAAAATCCCTCTGATGGGGAAAGGAAAAAAAATGCCACAAGGCCACTTACCTTTTAAGGACAGAAGAAATGCCTAGACAAGGGATTTAACAAGCTTTCACAAAGCAGAAGTCTCTTCACAAAGTGGAAATAATTTCGCCAATGTAAGAAAAGCAGTTTTTAGCTTCACCGTCATAATTCTCCACTGCAGAGCTTTACAATTTACAGTGGGACAAAGGGAAGCACCATTTCTTTTGGGATGGTGTTGAATGAAAGTTTAAAATAGGAAACTCTACACAACGAGAGAGCTGAAAAGTCCTAGTACAGTGAGACCAAATTTTATTTCAAGTTAATTTAGTGGATTGCTGTCATCTATTTCCTTTTGAATTAGAACTAGGAGCGGTAGTCTTTAAATCTTTTTCTTAAAGTCTGGGACATATTTTAATATGAGGGAAGACTCTGAGTTGCTGAACAGAGGGCTAACATTTGACAAACTAGTGTTCTCACAGGACTGCAATTCAATGGTAGTTATACATTTCTCCCTTGGAAAGTATTGTATGACAAAATTTAACAAAATAAAACAAACACAAAAGGGAGTAATTCATAGAGGTGGGAGAAAGTAAGACCAAACATGAACTAGATCATGATTTCAAGTGAGAGGAAAAGGTTTAAGTGCTTTCTAAAGATCTGTCCACAGCTGCATGCAGAGGTGCATGAGATTGGGCAAGACCATGTCTGGCGGTGCAGGAGAACAGTGCCATGCAGGGGAGGAGTTATCATCCAAGTAAGCAAAGCCAGTGAAGATCAAGATGGAGAAAAAATAGAGGCTGACAGTAACGGAGGAAAAGAGAGGCAAGGAAGATGAGACCTTCACAGGCCTAAACCTCCAAAGGTCTATAAATGACCTCCCCTGTACATGGTGCGTGAGGGATCAGGGTGGGGAAGAGAGGGATCTCCTTCTCTGGCATCCAAAGCACGAAGCCCCTCACCCCAGTTTATTCTTGAAAGCCACATGACCTGGTGAAGATTGGGTTTACCACTTGAGTGTGAATGTCTCTTGACAAAGCAGCAGGGGAAAAAAATAGGTGGGGAAAAGGCTGAAAGAAATGTCCCATGTGTTCCCAGTCCTCAGGACCACTGCTCCAATGTGGGTACATCTCTTTTAGATGGGGCATATGGCGAAAGAGATAAGCTAAAACTGTGGGAAGAGGAAGGACAAAAGCTCCTTAATCTGCCTGATGAATTCTTAACGAAGAAATGGGGCTTAGCAAGGAGCAATACCATGGGAAGCTGGCTCAAGGGCGACCATTTTAAACCCACAGTGTTTAAACTGATTTGCAGTGAGACTCTGCCGAGAAGATGCTAAGACAGCTGAGGTGGCTGCAGACACAACTGGCACGTGCCAATGTCCAGGTGGTGGGGGGAAGGCTGGTCCCTCGGCCAGGACTTGCGGAAGGAGAAGGGAGACTTTTCGGAAGAGACACAACTCATCGAAGTGAAGGTGAGGGGGGGACCGCAGACCTGGGGAGGCAGCAGTTTCCCTACTGACTCTTCCTGAGGATCTGTAGAAGCCCGCACAATGCACGACAATGACTTGCAGCGCTCGCCAGCCCCTGCTCCAGCTGCAGAAGGGCTCCATAGGAAAACACATGATCAAATACCTTACTGCTTGGAGGCCCAGCTGCTTAGCGGCTCTCCTGGGAGGAAGATGCTTCTTGTCTTGCAGAACCATGACGTTTTTCCCATGATAATATATGTCTGTTTCTTACGGTACAAATAAAATTATTTTTCAAGTGATGAAAGAGGAATTACCTGTTCAAGATGTGCTACTTTTGTGAACAATAAAATCTTCTGTACATGATGTGTATGTGGACACACAAATGCTTAGGGCCTTGTTAAAGTTGGAAATGACGAGTTCAATATTATTGCTTAGTAATTTATTTTTCAAAACCGGAAATAACTTTGGCTCACTTTTTCCACAACTCACTGTCTCAAGCGGTGTTCTAAAGTGTAAACTGTGTATATTTAGAAGAGAGCATGAATTTAAAACAACGCAGAACTGGAACTGCATCTATAGTGAGGCTTTTTCTTCTTTTTTTTATCCCGCAAACAAAAATAAAAAATAAAATTCATATCCGGACTAACACTCAGTGTAGAAAATATTAACCTGGAGCAAATTTTTATGCAGGCAAGTTATAAATCCCTGGAAATATTACAGTAGCAAACCACATTGACCTTTAACTCTAGGTTTGCAAATGGTAATGCTATAATAATTGTGTATGTCCTTTTATTGTGTGACTCCCCTCTCCCCCAGCCCACTAGGAAATGGGAAATGATGGCCTTTAGCAGTCCTTTAAATTGAAGGTATAGGGATGCCTTAAGTTTATTCCCAGTTATATATAACCATGTAGTATTATTATTATTTATATCTTGCTAGCGGCACTTGGAATGCAGCTGCTCCTGTGGGTAGCCTTGTAAAGGAAGGTGCTATGTGTTTTGAACAAGTATTAAATGTGTACAGGAGATGATGCTGTATAAATGCTTTCTCTTAATATTTTTGGGAACTAACACTGCAGTCTCTGAAGACAGGAGGATACCAGGCTGCATTCAGAAACATCAGTAATAAGAAAGATTTAATGAATGGATGGACATTTATATTGATATAAATGTACAGCATTGCAACAGTTAATGCAAACTGAGAAATGACGAATCGGGAAATAAAGTTGGATGTTTAATGTTTAAAGCACTCTCTAGCTAAAGTGTTTCAACAAGATCTTGATTGCCTCCCATCGGTGCAGTGTGGGGATCTCTTTCACCCTTTTCTGGAGACTGGTGCAAGGAGTCTGCAGGATGTGGGAAGGAGGGCTGACCAGCACAACAAATTCTCACTTTCATATGATTTTGCAGAGACTGGCACTGCTAAAGATCAAAGGTGCAATGCAAGTTTGCCAAAGTCAATGAACAAACAGAAAATGACAAGACCCCAGGATATGCTTTGTTTGTTTTTGAAAATAACATTTTATATATTTTTTTTTTTTAAATGTTGCTTTCAAGTTTGAACCAGACAGATACTGAGTTCAATAGGCTTCTCTCCTTCCTTTGAGGAGGCAGGTATCCAAGAGGCAGTCTTTTCTAACCTGGCTCCTTATGCAGCGGTAAGATTAACACACACGTATGAAATAAAACTATTGAGCTATTTTAATACTTTTTCTGTCATGCATTCAGGACCCTCTAAAGTTGTCACCAGCTACTGTTTCATTTAATTCCCTAGCCTTCAGGGTAATGTAAGAAAATTGAAGAGATTAGGAGCTCTCTCTTTCCTGTTCAATGCATTTGTGTTGCAGTAAATTGGTACCAACCTTCAATCTCATGGTCAGGGCTCTCCAGGGTCCTTCCACTGATATGACAGAGCAGTCAGCTTGATAAATGGTGCACACCCCCTCCAGCGCAATGGAGAAAGCTTTCCTTCTTGTCTCCGCAATTGTCTCTCCCACACTAGTAAAGAGGAAACACTTAGCCATCTTATTGCACGATGGAGTGTCACTATTCTGTTTACATTCTCTGTGTTAATTAGAAGATATATTTTTTTTCCTCCTTGATTAATTATTCCACAGACAGTCGCAAATGCAGGATATGGCCTCGTTGTGAACTGGAGGAAGGGAAAATCCTTAGCTCGGAAAATGATTTTTGATGCAGTACTCCCTGACCTCGAAATGGGAAAAAAAATAAAAAGCCCTCAAATTAAAACTCCAGATAAATAAAATATATTCAGTAAAGAGGCAGCTCAGTAAAGTAGTTAAATATATGCTTAACTTCAAGTTTAGGAGCTATGAAGTAGGGATATTGTGCACAGTGTTACAATATGCCCTTACTTGATCACCTTGTTGAATTGCAGCTAGTAGATACAGAGTTAACAAAAGCATTAATATAAGTGCTGCATTAAAGTGCAGTTAGCAAAACATTTAAGCAAATGCTTGTCTCCTATTCTGGTTCATTCTGCTTCATCACCTCTCTAGCACTCATTCCCCTGAACTGGCATTGGGAATCCTTAAGCACTGAGGAGGGGTCATCTTGGTCCTTTTTACTGTGTGCAAAAATATGAAGGGAAGATGGAGGGTAATGAAAGGGCTTTAAAAGTCAGATTTGCAAACTCTTATTTTCCTGAAACTTGGCCTTGAACAGCCAGGCATATGTGTGTTTGTATGCACACCCATATATGTCAAATTTGCTCATGCAGACAGCTGATCTAAAAGGACATCATGTGAAATTTATAATAGGCAATTGGCTAGAGGATTTATATAAACAAGTCTTAAAACACCATTGACAGCAGATAAACATGTGGAGGATCAATTTGCAGTTGGACAAAGAAATAAGGGATCCGTTCCGCTATATGATATATCAACGATATATTAATTAACTACAGTTCACACTTGGTGAAGATCAGGCCGTGTGTGGTTAACTCAGGTTTGATGCAGTTCCTTGTTAAAAATCTGCAACAGCTTTACCCAGAATAACCCACAGCTTTAAATAATACTATTAATCAGGCTAGATGTGCATTAAAATCGGTCATTTTGCTAAATAGTAAATGGAAAAATGACTGAAGAGAGTTGAAAAGCCTGCAATTAAGGGGTTAATATAGGCCATGCTCCTCAAGTTGAGTACATGCAGATTTTCACACCAAAGTCAGATTTTCTATTGTGGCCTATTCTAATCCCACAGAAGAACAGACCTGCCATTTCACTTCAAACTATGAGTTGATCACCTTTCCCTATCTCGTCCCATTGTGCCTCTGGCATTGCATAGGGCTGGGAGAACAGTGTGTGATACAGACCAGACAGTGATTAATAGTTGCTGGTAAATCCAATGGGGTGAATTAAGAACAAAAGGAATAATCTTATCTCAAAAATTCCTGCTTTAGTGCTTTTGCCAGGGCCTTAGGGCTAGATGTTCAAAGCAGTGTGTGCAGAGTCAGTTGCCTGTAGCCACTCTTCAGGAATGCAAGTTGGTTTTCAAATTGCTGGGAATAGCTTGTAGGTGCAAAACACATACCAAGCAGGAATCAAAAGGAGCTGGAGAAATCCTAGGACTCAGGATGGAACTACAATTTGCTTTTCTAAAAATGTATTACATGTCCCAAGCTCACTAGGAAACTGTGGTGGGTTGACCCCAGCCAGTAGCCAAGCACCGCCACAGCTGCAGGATGGGGAGAAAATAGAAGGGAGGCGAGAAGGCTCGTGGATCAAGACAAAGACAAAGTATTTTCAGTCTGGTTAAGACGAAGGATTGAATCTATCACATCTTTTGTAAACAGGATTAGCAAACATGAATTTAGAAGATGCTACTGAAGGGAAAGCAGTAGAAGATCTGTACCACTGTCACTTAAACCTTGTCTGTAATGCACTTGGCAGCACAAAGAGATTTGGACATACTATTTGAGTTTGGTTTTGACTGCAAATTGTGATTGAATTTTATTTTTTTCTATATTTGACCCTGTTTGGGAGTAGAAAGAATAGTCAATTCATTCAACTTGTGACATTAGGGAATAAGGAAGATGCTTGCACTAGAAGAGAAAAATCGCATGTGATTAAGGAAATTCTGCTCATGTACTCAGGTGTCTGAAGGCCACCGTTGCTCATTGCTGCTAATACTTCTGCAAATGGCGGATGATTTGGGATTGGGAGTTTGGGAGGATTCTAAAATTGGCATAAGGGACATGTGTACTGTCTCAACATCTTAAAAAGCATCCCTGAGTTTTCTATATCCACTCTTGTAACACAGGATGGAAGTGTGCAAGCATATTACTGAACCAGTTTTTTATCATTGAAGTATCACTAGTGGCTTCAAATTAATTGTTTCCCTAGTAAAAAGGTAATGAAATATTTTTTTGCCTTCTGCTTTTCTGTCACTGCTCTTACACATCATGGCATACACCCTGTTCAACATTCATACAGTAAAGCAGGCATCTCCTTTGAGTGCCATGAGGTCTTTTCAAGGTACCTCATCAAACATTTATTGCCAGTGCAGCCAGCTGATGAGAATGGACACCTGCTCACTGTTGATCCTGAAATACAGTGGACTAGCTCCTGAAAAATTGTTAATAGATGGAGTAAAACATCCTGACTTGTGGACTAGCACAGCCTATTTTCCTTCACCAGTGTCAGGTCACCATGGGTGCCTTGTTCAAACAGAGCAAAATTTTACATGCAGAACAGTTGCTGCAGTTTTATACTACCTGTGTAATAATTCATGACCTGAGTAATAAAGAACTCATTAAACCTATTTCCTGCTTTTCCTTTACACATAGACCTCCCAGCAGTTTAAGCCATACATAACGAGTCCAAGTATTTTAAGGGATAGTGTTAAAATTATCTACTACTCTTTTATATCTAAAATAATTCTTTTATTTTCCTGCACTACATTGCTAGCATAACTAGGAAACAATATATTACCCTAATTACATGTTATTTATTAGGCAGGAAGCAAATAAGTCATTCAAAGACAAATCCCTGTAGTTACTCATGGAACTGCTTTAGATGACAAAGATATAGTAAACCAAGCAATCTTTCATTATATTTATTACACACTCTTTGTACTAATGAACAATAACAGGCTTTGCTGAAATAATGGTTTCTGTTCTGAGTTATGGTAAATGTTATACAGGCCGTATTCATCAAAAGCATGTCAAAGCCATGGATGGCCTTTATTTCTTTTGCTTGCACTTGAGGAAATTGGGTAGCTGGTGAACAACAATGATTTGGAGGGCTTAATAAACATAATGTAAAATAATTAGTGGCTTTAAAAAACCAACATGCATAATATACTAGTGGCAGCTCAACCCCTGAGAAACACACAGTGGTGAAGATGTTGGCAATTTATTTTTATAACCCCTGCCTTTGGAAGAGCTTGTGCATTCTCTTTGCTCTCAATATGAGAGACGCTTTCTCTGTGCTGTTAAGCAAGCATTAAATCTGCACCACAGTGGGATGAAAATTTCTCGTTAACTTCACTCATCACTTGGAATTAATGAATGCTGTAAAGCAAAAGAAGTAAATTTGAATATGAAATGACAGAAAGAAAGAAATATATAAAAAAAAAATTAAGAGAAGAAGAGGGCTTTGCACTTAGCTGTTTTAAGTAGTCCGGGTTAGGTTTTAAGTGCTTTTTAGAGAAGAAATTGGAATCCCTATCTTCTTCCTCCCACATACAAGTCCTACACATAATGATATGAAAACACATTCTTTCTCCTCCTGGTGAATATTTATTTGCTCCAAAGAAGCTGACACAGGACAAAAGAATATAAGGATATCCTTGAGTGTGATGGCCAGTGTCATCTCCCCGGAACTGTGTTCAAATACCCAAGTATTATAGAATCTGATCTCCAACAGTCTTGGTAGAAGTACGACCCTTCTTGGGTGTTGGGTCAGAGCTCTAGTTGCCTTTATGTTGCTCTAGGCCTGACCTGGTAAAAATATACTAAGAATGTCTATTGGATAAGTCCTTTCAAGTGTGACAGGTAAGACACTGCAGTGAAATATGCACTCAGTTGCTTAGCATTACCAAGCTTTCAGAATCCTGGACAGGAGAAACATGAGGGGAATTAAGTTTTGCAGGGTTGTACAATGGCTATGCAAAAATTGGGGACCTATATTTTGAAGTCAGATACATGAATGGCAATTAGCCAAAGATTGGGTTCTTTTTTGAAATGAAATAGAGGACAGCATTTATCATGAATAGCGTTTGCTATCCCAGCTCAAAATATCCCAGAATCTGTCCGGTGTGATACCCAGCTTCCAGGGACAGATATTTCAAAGTAACTTTACTTCTTCAATCCTAATTCCCTGTATGCATTCTTAAATGAAGAATGCTGTAAATGTCCATTGGCAAAAGAAAAATCCAACCGACCCTTTTAAGAATCTTCCATAAGAATTAATTTATCTGAGTCATTAAAACCAATGTCTGCATTTTTGTAGAAGAACTGGGTAAGAAGAATGGCAAACTGCTTACTACCACTGAAAAAAGAGTGCCCCAGTCTGTAAATGCAGTCCAATAAGTTTAGTCCAACAACTTTATTTCTTTAACCTTCCCCAGGCTTCAAAAAGGGCAAGAAGGAGGAGCCAGGGAAATACAGGCCGGTCAGCCTCACCTTCATCCCTGGGAAGATGATGGAACAGCTCATTCTGGGCGTCATCTCAAGGCATGTGGAGGAAAAGAAAGATATCAGAAGTACTCGACATGGATTCACCAAGGGGAAATCATGTCTGACTAATCTGATAGCCTTCTATGATGGCATGACTGGATAGATAGATGAGGGGAGGGCGGTAGATGTGGTCTACCTTGACTTAAGCAAGGTGTTCGACACGGTCTCCCACAGCATCCTCATAGGGAAGCTTAGGAAGAGTGGCCTTGATGAATGGACAGTAAGGTGGATAGAACACTGGTTGAAAGACAGAGCTCAGAGGGTCGTGATTAGGGGCACAGAGTCTAGTTGGAGGTCAGCGATGAGTGGTGTTCCCCAGGGGTCAGTACTGGGTCCAGTCCTCTTCAATATATTCATCAATGACCTGGACGAGGGGATAGAGCGCACCCTCAGCAAGTTTGCTGATGACACAGAGCTGGGTGGGTGGCTGACACACGGGAAGGCTGTGCCACCATACAGAGAGACCTAGACAGGCTGGAGAGTTGGGCAGAGAGAAACCTTATGAAATTCAATAAGGGCAAGTGTAGGGTGCTGCACCTGGGGAGGAATAACCCCATGCACCAGTACAGGTTGGGGGCTGACCTGCTGGAGAGCAGCTCGGTGGAAAGAGACCTGGGAGTCCTGGTGGACAACAGGATGACCATGAGCCAGCAATGTGCCCTTGCGGCCAAGAAGGCCAATGGCATCCTGGTATGCATCAAGAAGAGTGTGGCCAGCAGGTGGAGGAAGGTCATCCTCCCCCTCTACTCTGCCTTGGTGAGGCTGCACCTGGAGTACTATGTCCAGTTATGGGCACCCCCGTTAAAGAAGGACAGGGAACTGCTGGAGAGGATGCAGCAGAGAGCTACCAAGATGATTAGGGGATTGGAACACCTCTTTTATGAAGAAAGGCTGAAGGATTTGGGTCTTTTTAGTCTGGAAAAAAGACGGCTGAGGGGGGATCTTATCAACACTTATAAATACTTAAAGGGTGGGTGTCAGGAGGATGGGGCCAGGCTCTTTTCAGTGGCACCCGCCGACAGAACAAGAGGTAATGGGCATAAACTTGAACATAGGAAGTTCCACGTAAACACGAGAAGGAACTTCTTTCCTTTGAGGGTGGCAGAGCACTGGAACAGGCTGCCCAGAGAGGTGGTGGAGTCTCCATCTCTGGAGACATTCAAAACCCGCCTGGACGCGTTCCTGTGCAACCTGCTCTAGGTGACTCTTCTCTGGCAGGGGGGTTGGACTAGATGATCTCCAGAGGTCCCTTCCAACCCTACCATTCTGTGATTCTGTGATTCTGTGTGTCTTTTGAGACTTAAATTGAGCAAACCAAATTAATTTACAATAATAATGAAAAAATTGTGTCTCTAATTCTTTTAGAAACTAGTTTTCATTTTTATAATTCCTCACATGTTTGTTCATAACAAAAATACCTGAGTTTGCTTTATAAGAAGAGTCACGGAGTTTGGATGGGATTTGGAGGCTGCTTATTGGGATCTAGCTGACAGATTTCTTTTACTAAAAGGTACAAAACCACACAGGGCTGGATATCTATATCCCAAGGCAAAAACATAGTTCATTTTTATAACAGGAAATTGTAGAATCATAGAATCATAGGATTGTTCGGGTTGGAGGGGACTTTTAAAGGTCATCTAGTCCAACCCCCCTGCAATAAGCGGGGACATCTTCAACTAGATCAGGTTGCTCAGAGCCCCGTCCAACCTGACCTTGAATCGTTCCAGGGATTGGGCATCTACCACCTCTCTGGGCAACCTGCGCCAGTGTTTCACTCATCATGAAAAATTTCTTCCTTATATCTAGTCTGAATCTACCCTCTTTTATTTTAAAACCATTGCCCCCTGCCCTGCCCACAGCAGGTCCTATTAAAAAGTCTGTCTCCATTGTTCCTGTAAGGCCCCCTTTAAGTTTTGAAAGGCTGGATTAAGGTCTTCCTGGAGCCTTCTCTTCTCCAGGCTGAACAACCCCAACTCTCTCAGCCTTTCCTCATAGGAGAGGTGTTCCAACCCTCTGATCATTTTTTTTGGCCCTCCTCTGGACCTTCTCCAACAAATCAATGTCTTTCCTGTACTGAGGACTCCAGAGCTGGACACAGTACTCCAGGTAAGGACTCACGAGAGAGGAGTAGAGGGGGAGAATCACCTCCCTCAGTCTCCTGGTCATGCTTCTTTTGATACAGCCCAGCAAATGGTTGGCTTTCTGGGCTACAAGTGCACATTGCTGGCTCATGTCCAGCTTGTCATCCACCAGTGCGCCCAAGTCCTTCTTAGCAGGGCTGGTCTTAATCACTTCATCCCCCAGCCTGTATTGATACTGGGGGTTTCCCCAAACCAGGTGCAGGACCCTGCACTTGGCCTTGTTGGACCTCATGATGTTCACATGGGCTCACTTCTCGAGCTTGTCAAGGTCCCTCTGGATGGCATCCCATCTCTCAGGCACGTCAACCGCACCACTCAGCTTGGTCTCATCTGCAAATTGCTGAGGGTGCACTTAATCCCACTGTCTATGTCACAGATGAAGATATTAAGCACTACTGGTCTCAATAAGGACCCCTGAGGGACAC
Organism: Larus michahellis; assembly: GCF_964199755.1. Lineage (NCBI taxonomy): Eukaryota > Metazoa > Chordata > Aves > Charadriiformes > Laridae > Larus > Larus michahellis. The sequence continues at coordinate 41,581,814 of NC_133930.1, read as the reverse complement.
CACTTGTCACTGATTTCCATCCGGACGTTAAGCTGTCGATCGCTACTCTCTGGACGCAAGCATCCAGCCAATTCCTTATCCACCGAACAGTCCATCTATCAAATCCGTATGTCTCCAATTTAGAGAGAAGGATGCTGTGGTGTACCATGTCAAAGGCCTTCCAGAAGTCCAGACAGATGACAGCTGCATCTTTTCCCTTGTCCACTGATGTAGTCATAGAAGGCTACTAGGTTGGTCATGCAAGACTTGTCCTTGTGAAGCTATGCTTGCTGTCTTGAATCACCTCCCTATCCTCCATGTGCCTTAATATAGCTTCTAGGAGGATCTGTTCCATGATCTTCTCAGACACAGAGGTGAGGCTGACAGGTCAGTGGTTGCCAGGATCCTCCTTTCTGCCATTTTAAAAATAGGTGCAATGTTTTCCTGTTTCCGGTCACCAGGGACTTCATCTGATTGCCATGACTTCAAATATCATGGAGAGTGGCTTGGCAACTACATCAGCCAATTTCGTCAGGATGCTGGGATGCATCTCATCAGGTCCCACAGACTTATGTATGTTCAGGTTCCTCAGGTGGTCTCAAACCTGATCTTCTCTTACAGTGGGAAGGACTTTGCTCTCCCAGTCTGTCTTGCAGTCCATCCACTTGAGAGGTGTGGGAAGAGAGATTGCCAGTGAAGACTGATGCAAAAAAGCTGTTAAGTACCTCAGCTTTCTCCTTGTCCACTATTACCAGTTTGTCAGTCATGTTCATTGAGGGGATACACTTTCTTTGACCTTCCTTTTCCGGCTGATATACCTATAGAAGCCCTTCTTATTCTTTGCATCACTTGCCAAATTCAGCTCCAGCTGCACCTTGGCCTTCCTGACTCCATCCCTCCACAGCTGAGCAACATCCCTATACTCTTCCCAGGATATCTGTCCTTTCTTACACTGCCTGTGCATTTTCTTCTTGTTCTTTAGTTTGCCCAGCAGGTCTTGACTGAGCCATGCTGGTCTCTCACCTTCCTCTCCTGATTTCTTACACTTAGGGATTGAGAGCTCTTGAGTTCTGTGGAAAGCATCCTGAAAGATCTACCAGCTCTCTTCTGCTCCCTTGTCCCAGAGGGCAGTTCCCCAGGGAAACTTCCTTGAAGGTCTGGAAGTTTGCTTTCCTAAAATTCAGGGTCCTGATTTTACTCTTCACCTGACCCACATCCCTCAGGACTGCAACCTCCACCATTGCGTAATCACTGCCACCCAGTCTGCCTCCATTCTTGATGTCAACAATTAGCTCACCTGCATTGGTAACCAACAGGTCCAGTAATGCATGCCCTCTGGTAGGGCTGTCAATTGCCTGTCTTAAGATGTTATCCTCAATGCAGTCCAGGAGTCTCCTGGATTGCTTACAGCTTGCCCATACAGTGCACTGAATTTAGTTCCAGTGGTAGAATACTGTTTGTGTGTATGAGAACTATGCAAACGTTATATCATGCAGATTACAAATGGCTAAATTCTGTTTGACTTAGACTGCACTACTATCCAATGCTAAAATCAGAAAGAAAGAAGAGAAAAAGAGAAGGTTGATTAATACAGTGTAACTGATTTTACAGTTTGGGCTGACATGCTTTCGGCTTTTTGGTACTGGGAAATATCTCACTGATGAAGACCGTGCTGCCAGAAGTGCTGATATAGGATGCAATTATTCCATACAATGATCACATTAACATGATATGCTGTTCATCTCTAAGGAACCCATAGTCCACTGTATAATTACTTGTGATGCCTTGGTTTACCTTTACAGAGGGACTCATCTTGGTTTTGTCTAAAAAAACTTGCTGTCTCAGTCCATTGATGTAGCAGAGTCTGTCAGCTTCAGAATGTCATGCTTGGATGGGTGTTTTTCTGTTCTGAGATTCCCAATGTGTAAACAAGATATTTGGTCCAACAGCATCTTTCCTCACAAGCTGAGGAAAGCCATCCCTTAAATTTCAGAGGGGTAGCCTTTCATCTGAGGCAATGGTGATGAACTATGCTATACAAATATATTTGCCTTCATTTCCTTCTACCAGTAATTAGGGCCAAAAAAAAAAAAAAAGAAAACCCCCAAACCAGCTCCATCCTCACGCCTCACACAATAAACATCCAAAAAGAGGTGGACTGATGCAGGCAGAAAGTGCTAGCTGGACTAATAGTATGCCAGTTGGCTGAACTATACCATGTTCGATATATTTACAAGATTTACTTAATTTGAACAGGGTTATAGAAAAAATATTCTTCAAAGTCATGTAATTCCCCTGATTTGCTCTTCTCCAAGTCAGCTTGGAAGTCAGGCAGCTGCCATATAAACTGCTATATTCTTGTCTTTATATATGAGACCAATGGATCATCATTAGAGGAAAACCTCAAAGCAGAGCAATGGCTCGTTCGCCTTTCACCCCGTAGAAGGGGTGTGCTCTCAAGGGTAAGGGTGAGTGCATCCACAGGACACAAAGGAAGCCTACACAGTGATAAATGGAGGTGAAGATAGGGCCCTTGGTATCCAACACCAGGGATGATTAATGCTTGTGAACACAAAAAGTTACCACTAGGTCCCAAACATAATGAAGAAAAACCCTGCAGTGTTTCAACATGTGACAAAGCATATAACCACATTCAGTTATTCAAAATGCACACAGAGACACATATATTGCCTAAACCCATATGAAGATTTTTAGGGGTATAAATATTCAGAGAAGGCTCTGCTTATGAGCTAAGGAATATAGTAAATGCATCATTATTAACTTATTCCTTGCTGCCTAACATATAAGACAACTGCATCATCATGTACCTAGTAATTCTCCTTTGAAGTAATGAACAAATAACACTGACAAATGCTGCCATCGCATAATTGCTATAATGAGTTTCAATGGGGATGAGATTCTGAGCGTGATTTCTATTTCCTTAGAGCTGGGGTAGATTAAGAATAAATCATGGCAGTTACTGCAGATTTAACCCTTGCATCACCGGGACAGAAGTCAGACCTGCATTTTGTGGACAATTTTTTGGAATAAAACAGCTGAAAATAAGAAATTCCATCAAAGCTTGACCAAAGAGACATATAAAACCTTGTAGATCAGATGCTAAGCATCTTACAAGATGCTTTAGAAATAATAACAGTACAAACTGCCACCTGGAATTAGAACTACAAAAGGTCTTGTTAGTTATGGCTTTCATTTGGTCTGCTAAGCTGTAAAGGATGTTCTGAATTAAACTGTCAGGGCAAGCTTGTGCTCTCAGGGACAAGCAGGACAGTTTCTCCTTTCTAGGTTCAGTTCTTCTGTGATACTGTTTGTGTTTAAGGAACTCTGAGCAAAACAACTGCCGTTCTTCTCCTCTCTTCACAAATCTGTTTCTTCCCTGACTGCATTTTTGTCCATTTGGTTGGATGGGGAGGCAAGTACATGTTTCTGTAGAAATAATCCAGAAAATGTTCAATAAAATAAGTTCAAGGCTCCTTTCATCATAAAGTAAGATGTGACAAAAACCCACAAACGTTTTAACTTTGTCCTAAGCTCAGCACCACAAACATGGATAATACTTGTGAAACTTAGTAAAGATTTTCTCACCTTTTGCATTTGTTATTTTATACTCGGCAAATGATGGTGAAATTGCTTACCCACTTTAACAAATAAGCAGTAGATACTAGGTTTTAGAGTGTCCTTTTGGCCAAAAGTAATACTAGAATGGATTCGAGGAGATCTTTACTCCAGGTCTTCTTGCCTTAGGTTTGTGTTCTTTTCTAGAAGCCTATTCCCCCTCTTTTTACTGAGGTGCTTTTAACAACTATTTCTTACTCAAGATGACACTATCCAAACATATGTAGTGGAAATGTCTATTACAAGGCAGAGGTGCCTATAGATAGACATAAATGGAGAAGGATGATGGGGAATAAATAATACCTGGGTGGTGTGATGCCAGGATGCAGTCCTTTCAGAAGTGATGCAGAGGCAAGGGTGTGAGAGATCCAGTGTTGACTACAGAAAGTTACAGCGGGCAGAATAAAGAGTTACTAGAGGACTGTCCTTTTATTTCCCCCTCCCCCCACTACCACTTTTCTTTTTTCTTTTTCTCTTCCTTAAAAATATTGTAAAAATAGATCCTTCTGAAAGGAGGGAGAGGATAATTGGATGGTAACTGTAGTGCATGTGATGGTTATATCCCAAGGCAACAGTTCAAAATAAAACATAGACTCTCATATTTAGTCAACTGCTGAGGCCATCTGACAGATGAATGTGAAAATCATTCTGTGGACAAATTCTTAATCACCCAGGGACAAGGGAGCCCTGATTAGGTGAATGTGGAGAAGCAGTACTCTTTAAAACACAAGAGGTTTTTCACCTCCGTATTGCCAATTATCTGTTATCCTGAATAAGCAGCCAGACAGCAGAGTTGAGGAGGATTGTCTGGATAAAACAGAAATATGACATGTGAAATACATATAAATAAGAAGAAAGGACAAGGAGGACGTAAAGGATGAAAGAAAATTGGTGACAGCTGACTGTGGAGCACAGATTCCTGAGCTAGTGACCATGCAAACAGAAGAGTACACAGCACAGATTGGCTGAACATGGCTATATTCTCCTTCTTACCAGACTGGCTTATACAGACCCAGCCAAGCATCTTTGACCTACAGCCGAACCTCTCAGATACTCCATCTACAAATGCTGAAGAAATGACTGTAGCAACCAAATAATAAAAGACATGCAAGAAAAATGGGTCAGTATTAGTAGCATTAACCTCTGTGAATTACTGATGCCCAGTCCATGCAATAAATCAATATAGGCAAGCATCTGAGCTGCTAAAGGTCCATTTAAAGATCTCAATTTAAATGTCATTTCGAAAAAAGAGAACAAAACAAAAACCACAAAGCCGGAAAATGTGTACGTGTTTCAGTAATCAAAATGGAAAAATACATGCAGGTACAAGCACTCAAAACCCATTATTTCCTATTTTCTCTCCCAAATATATAATTTGGAAAGCAACACAATCTTCAGGAGTAAGAAAAATACTCTGAAATTCTGTATTTATCCCACAACTTCCAAAAGTTATCTTATGCTGAGCAGGCCACCAAGCCTTCAAGTCGTGTGTTTCTACCGATAATAAGCAAATGATTTAAGGGCATCACCATACCTTTCCATGACATTCCAGAGGTATTCAAAAATCAGTTCAGTTTGTAAAGAATTTGGAAAACACTGCATGAGCATCTGCATCAAATTCTTATACTTTAAAAATTAGCCCTTCTTGATCTTCATATTTGGATCAACTTTCTTCTTCTTGTATATGACACAGAAAAAAAAGAAACTAGACCATAATATTTTCCATCAAGACGGTTATTTTTTAGACAAAAATTAACTTTGATGAGAAACTCCTAGAAGAAATTCTGATTTCCATAAACAGTTTTTACAATTTCACCAGATCAGAAAGCCCCAAGACAATTTTTCTTTTTTTTTTTTTTTTTTTGCGGCTGTAGCAAGGATTTTGAGCCTACTAAAAATAGTAATTCTATTTTTAAAGAAAATCCAAGAAATTCCAAAGAAGGGAATTTTATTGAAAAAATTCATAAATTACTTCTGGATGATAAAAAACTACAATTTACTAAGTAGTCTGAGAAAAAGTTATGAGTAGATCATAGCAAAGTATCCTGCATAGAATTTCTCTCTTTTCCCTGTTTTATCTGAAACTGTAACAATTATTCCGAGAGCACAATGCAAAAGCAAGCTTCAGAAAGCCTACCGTGATTCTGTGCTTTTGGGTTATAGAATAATTTCAGACATTATTCTGGACTCTGCCTCCCACATGAGACAAGAGTATTTTAGTGATCAGTAGTCACTGTTAACAAAATTGGCATAAACAGAAACTCCAAATTAAGGGTATTGAGCAAAAGTGTACCCATTCTGTCAATCACCAGACTAACTCAAGCTCAGACGCTCATGTGCTGATGGGTCTTCCACTGACAGTCAATCTTCATCCTACGTGATTGCATTGAAAAGCCACGAGACCAAGAAGTGACAAACATAAGTATGTTGGGGTTCTCCTTTTTAAATCTCAGAATACATCTGAAATCTTCCATGTACCTAAACCAGAAACTCCATCTTTGTTAGTGAAGGCAAGTAAGATATGAAATAATGCCCACACTTTTCACTGTCCAGAAGTGTGCTTCAAGATCTTATATACCTAGGGATAAAAAAAATGCTTGATTTGTATTTCTGTTCTCAACTACTCCCTTTCAGTCACTGAGGCTTCACTTATCCAAAGTTTGGTATATATACAAAACTTGTATATATACCATTTCGTATATATACCATTTCGTATATATACAAAACTTGTTTGGCATTCTCTTGTCCCTTTAACAATGCTCCTACCTTTCAGTTTCTTATTTCTTCTGTGTGTTCTCAAATTAATTTCCTCATCATCTCCTGCATGAACTCAGACAGCTATTCATAGATACAATTGATCTATGACCTGACATCATTAGGATGTTTGCACCAACACAGTGAATACAATTGCTTGGGGGTAACGTTAAAGTTTGTGTAAAGGAGGAATGGTAAGCATATACTATAATTATATCAGCCGCTACAACTGCATGAGCCAGTGTGAAGGCAGAATGGAATTGTAGCATTCATCTTGCCAGGGGGAGCAACGACCAACAAGTCACTCAGAAGTGCAGTTTCTGAAACCTTCTTTGAACATGCCCTTCTCTCCCTCTCCCTCTACTCTCCTACCTCTAAAACACCTGGAGAACTGTTCATTGTGAAATTATCCCCTGGGCACGCTGGCTGGTCTGCTGTAGTTGTGAGAAGGTTGTGAGTAAAGGCAGAGCTAGGGGATTGACTGGCATGTGGCAAGAAATGTCTAACCAGGGAGGAGGCAGCCAGGGAGCCTGTTGTGGCCGAGAGCCACACTGCAATCTCTACAGCATTTACCATTGTCAGCTTCTGCCCAACAGGAGGCAGCAATGCATCTCCTGGCAACTCCAGGACCCTCTCCCTTGGCCACCCATCTGGACCTGTCACCCCTCAGCTTTGTTTCTGCCCAGTCACTTCTCAGCACAAATTTGCATTTGTACAAACCATACTCAAGTGACATTTTTCCAGTGTCATAAGACCTTCAGTGAGAGGTCTCTTCAACAAAAGCCGTGTGAGTGACAGTGAGGCTGGCAACAGTCATGAAGAGAAACCCTGAAAATGGGATGGATATACCTCATCCCTCTGAACTTCCACTGGGAAATTCAGACCAGCTCCAAGTTTTGAAATAATAGAGCTGTAGTCAGCTGGGGCGCGACTGGTAGAGAAGAGTGAGTCAGAGACACAGAGAAGAAAATGTGAAGAGGGAGCCACACAGACTGAGAAACAAAACTATCTGGAGAGCTTTGTTTTTGAAACATCTTTGGAGGGCCGGAAAGAAGGGAACTGGGGAAAGAAAGAGAACGGCTCAGGTCCTTAAACATTGCTTTTAAGGGCTTTTAAGCCTCTTAAGCATCTATGAAACTAAGAGAAGAGCGAGCACAAATCAAGCACCAAAAACACTTCAGAGTAGGAGCATTTTTATTGTCATTCTTATTAGTGTTAACCATTGAGAAAAGAAGAAAAAAGCAGTTATAGTGATTTAAAGCTAGTTCAGCCAACTGTTCGCGCCTGCCCCCACCCCCAGTGCTGCAAAAGGGAAAGGATTGATTGGATAGACCCTCCAAGCCCTCTTGCTGCTCGACATGCTGCTTAACCTTTCTTGGGGGTAGAAACAGGGCAGGAAATGATAAGCAGGGACAGGCACTGAACTTGGCTTGCTGCTGCTCTCTCCGCCTAGGCTGGATGCCCCTCATTGTGATTCTGGGATACTTACAATTCTGGGGAAAGATCCATGCTTTTCTAAAGAAAACTTTCCTCTTCTCCTCCCTCCCCTTTCCACCTCCGCCTACCCATTTTTCTGTGATCAGTCAAGGGAAGAAGATAAAGACTTTGCATTTTGAGCATAAGGATGGAAGAAAAAAGAAAGAAAAGCAACTGAAGAATCTCTAAGTGCTTCACACCACCCCCAGAAGTCTTTATTTTATTCTGCCCTAAATGAAAAGCTAATCTCTCATGACACTAAAGCTTATGGCTAAGTGTTATTTCTTTTAATTGAAGGTAAACTTTGTGTTGCTCATGTGTGAAGACTTGTTATACAGAAAACAGAAAAACTTGACCCAGAACACAAGAGCAAAACTGCGCAAGAACCTTAAAAAGATTAATCTGTGAGTTCGGAGAACAGGAAGATCTTGCAATTTGAGAGAAAAAAAATACATAGGCACTTGTGTGATGCAAAGCAACTACAGCATCATTAGCATAACAGCAAAGAAAAGCTTGCAGGAGGGAAGTGTGCTACTGATCATTTTGGCTGTTTGTGAATCCTTGAGATTGACCTGCAACATGGGAAAGTTCAAACACTTTTGTGGAAACTGGGAGAGATCAGCACCTTGGACACTCATGCTTATTTGTGGGAGATTGGAAGGGAAACATGACATTAAAAGTCAGTTATGTCTATAGATTTGTTTGTATATATTTTATTTGTATTTTATGCTTCCATCTCTTTGATGCCCTTGATTCTTTAAATCAATGATGAAGATTAAAAGTTCCAAGAGGGTAAATTTAAATTCATTTTATAATTCATGTTCACTAAAAGACTTAAGACATAAAAACATTCTTTATATGATATTCAGTGGAACAAGTTAGAAAGGAATTATTATAAAAGAAGTGTTTAATTTCTCTAGTGCTGTATAAACATTACTGTAATTCTGCTCATGTTTTCAGACCCTGAATTCTCTTTCTCCCCATAATTCTATTCCTGAATGGCTATAGTACAGTAATTTTCAAATATAGAAATTTATATCACGGTTTTTGAAACATGAAATAGTCCAAGTGAGACTAAGGATCCAAGGCAGGTTGTCACTGAGGTCAATATAGACAGTGCTACTCAGCTGTGGATAAAACCCTTGGGAGAGATCACTATATTAATTTCCATTCATAGTCTAGCCTAAGGGAAGAATCCAAATCCACAGAGGAAAAATGCTAAATACCTTCATCTTTAGCATTATCTTATTCTCAGGTATTTTCAACCCATGTTTTCACAAAATGTCTCTAGCTGTATCTATTCAGTCTTGGAGGCCACTGATTCTTGGTTTATCTGTCTCCACCAGATCTTGAACTATGCTCGAGAAGCATTACAGACAGTAGAAGAGCAGGGAGGAATTAAGTTTGTTCACCAAGCCAGTTTTCTCAGGTTCACACAGCTCTGCACAGACATGATTCTGAGGTTCGTGACAGACGCTTTTGAAGAATGTGTCATTGCAGGCTCTCCATACATTGTTCCTCCCTTCCTGTCACACTGAGTACTCTCTGAAGAACTCTTAGAGTATTTGTTCTGCACAACGCTTAATAGCATTCCCAGACAGCCTTTACAGAGCTACAGCTACAGGCCACCCATCTTGTTTCAAGTGCTTTAACAATTCCTGAAGATTTTGGTTTCAAAAGTTTTGAACCCATTCATTAAAGGTCTCTATGTTTTTTGCTAAAGAATCGTAGCAGAGAAGAAAGTATCTTTTGTTCAAAGAAACGTGAATATTTGTATTTTAATTTTTTTTTTTGTCAGCTACTGCTGGAACAGTGCTGTTGTCTCTGACCCTTAGAAAACCAGACTGAGTGCTGCCAACTAGGAATGCTCAGAAAAAATATTCAATATGACAGTGGGGAGGGGAGAAGGGTGGACATACCTGATTTGTGGTACAGAGCTGTCAGCAAAGGACTGCCAGTAAAAAGATGTCCCTCTTTTACAAGCTTCTCAAATTTTGAAGATTATGCAGGGAGAAGTATGGGGAAAAAGTGCTCCTAGCTAGTTTCAGAAAGTTCAGTCAAATGGATGAACAGATCACTGGGATGCTCCAGCTATTATGCAGCAGTCTGGTACATACAATCAAGGAAAAAACAGCTTTCTTGCCAGTGGGTGAATTCAGCATAAAAATATGTCCAGGTCTCTGTACTGCACTAACTTAGACTATTTCCAACTTTGGAGTTTGAAGTAATAATGCTAAATCATTGAAATTGCACCGTGCTTTACATCTTCTAAGTTTATTTGTTATTATTTTTTTTTTCATTCTAAATGAGGATAAGTTTTTTTCCTGAAAGAAACTATGCTTTTGTCACCCATTTCTATATGACATGGTAGAAGTGAAAGAATGCAATCATTTTAGCCCATTGAAGAGTGGGTGGATGTGCAATTTTTCGCTTATTCAATATGAATCATTTAGTAAAATCAAGGCACCAACTGCAGAATGAGTTAGGAAAGTGTCCAATGTGGATTTTTTTCCCTATAGATTACCAAAGTATGGGCTACCTGAACCATCCCAAAACTACAATAACGACTGCTCAAATGTCTGACCTCAAGCGGAACCTGAGACACAAAATTAAGGCAGCTACCTACCTTATGAACTACGTTGCCATGCGTTCTCACTGAGTGAAGAACCCCAGGGTCTGGTGGAAATTGTAAAAAGCTCATCTACTCTAGCTTCCAAAATCTCTCTTTAATCCATTATCTAAACTGTAGTTTTCAGAAGACCAAATCTGCCATCCAGAAAAATTAACAAAACAGGAAATTGACAAAAAGTGTCTATTTTGTCTGAAGTTCAAACACAAGTTATTTTATGAAGTGAAATGGTGTAGCCAAAGAAATATTAGTCAGATGTGTTGGTGCCTGTGATTCAAGGACTGACTGTCATGTAATACAAGATGGGAACTTAAAAATTATGCCAGGTATGGTAGGAATTTTAAAAGTTAAAAATAATTACGATAATTCAATTTGAAGAGTACTATAATCTAATGTACACACATAGTGATCAAAGGTCATGTCTATATATTAGAAATGTCTATAGATAGCACATGAATAAATAATTCATCCTGGCCTCAGGAGACTCAAGGATTAGAATCAATTATTACAAAGCTTTGTTGTTACTGTTGTTGGGCAAATAGTGATAAAGATGCTACCCTGCTGGATCTTCAGATTAGGTTTTCATTAAATCTTTACGTCTTTAAAGGTAGTTTAAATCTATCACCTTGAGCGTGCATCATCTTACCACCTACAGCAAAGTTCTTCAGCATCAGCATTTCACAGACTACTACAATATGTTGTGTAATAATTTGCAGTGTAAACTATCCCCAGGCTTTCTGACAGTCAGGTCCCCAGTGAGAAGTTCTTGACATGATCAGAAAGGATGAAGGAGAAAAACCCCAAATAGATAGGGAAGGGGGATATATCCAGATAACTATATTATCTTTTCTAGAAAAATCACTGATTAAACAATAACTAAGCTTAAGAACTGAGTCAAAAGCCATATAGCTGAAATTGTTCTGGATTTCTTTTAAAAAAGCAGCATTTCAGATTCCTGTGGAAAGAACGTGAGCAAAATGAGGGAAACGTTTTCGAACTTGGGGATATGACACATTAGAATTCCAAAGCAGACACTGATCAGTATTAAGCAATGAGATTTCATTTGCAGATCTCATGTAAAATTAATTTTCATAATTCTCTTAGTTCCTGTCTACATATACATATTTTTTTCTCATTATCTACTTTATTACCATATTTGAATTCTCCAGTTCTATGTCTGGGAAACAAAGATGAGAGATAGGTATTTCACTGTGACTCAATGAAAAATGCGCTCCTGAATCTCAAACTGCTGGTCCCATTAACTGAGGCAGAGTTCCCTCTAAAAATATTAGCGTGGCATAAAAAAGGGGGACAAAGTATAAACTATTCCATATAATAATCAATTCAAGTGAATTTACTGCTGAAGTCGTGTTGGGATGTGACATTTAAAGTGCTTCTTATGCAATGAGATTTCCCGTTTAAAGTTCACGATTCAGTTTGACACATTCTTCTAATAGTATGTTTAGAAGCCACAGACTGAGAGATAATGCCATCAGCAGTGACCCATTAACTCCTTATCAACAAGCAAATTCAACACAGTCACTCCTACCAAATACACCTGAGTTCTTCCATTTAAGAATCAGGAAACATCTGACTGCTTAGCTAGCAAGATTTAACAAGATTACAGCCCAAGGAAGTATAGCTTCAGGCTGTTGTCACATTCACTCTAACTCATATTCATAATGTCTTCTGATCTATCTCTAGGCTCAAGATGTGCAAGAAAAAAAAAACAAAAAAACCCCAAACCATATGGATTTTACTTTTTGCCAGCTTTATAGCTAAAGAAGAAGAAACAGGATCAGTAAAACGAATTTCTGCCACTACTTCATTGGGGTGGGGGGGCAGGGAGGGATGATGACAGGGGGGAAGAAGCCATGTGTAACCCATATCATACATAGGTTATATGAGTGAGGTGCTTACCTGCAGAGGAATTTGAATATCTATTGCAAAATATCCCCGCCCCATTCCCTAGGGCTAGCAACATGTTATCAATGGTCAATCAGACTTCTAAATAAGCTAAATATGAGCATAAGCATGGCTTCATTTTGTCAAGTCCTTTTATTTTTGCTTCACTTTGAAAAAGGTATAAGAAATTGGAAAAATTCCACTTAATGATGCTGTTTATACACACATTTTCTCACTGGCAAATCACATGCAATTTTGTAGCATGATACTGGAGTTTTAGCAAGGTCCATCAGACAAAATGAAGAAAAAATCCTTGAGCTCATTCTGTTACATGTATTTACATCTTACTACTACCTGATGAAAAATATTTCACATAGTATGTATACCCTAATGGCCTGTCAAATGGAAAATATTTCTAGACTTAAGGAAAATTCTAACAGTTCTTCAGAAAGAGCTCAATTCTGCCTTCTATGCGTCTTTCTCTGAAATGAATCCAGTTCCTAACATATACATCAAATCAATGGGTCCATCTAGAAAGATTTTCTCTATCGCTCAAAAAGCAAAAAAAAGGCTTGTATGGGATTTGCTGTGTCAGAAGACGTGTTAATGAAAGTTGTTAAAACAATGAGTAAGCCACAATCTGAACCACAGAAAGTTTGGAGACAGGGGTCAGTCAGAACAGCAGAAGTTTCCAAGAAGTTACTTGAATTGTGCATCTCTCTCTGATGCTTAATCTAAAATATCACCTATACATGTATATATATACACATATAAATATTTATGTGATATTCAGGATTCAGAAAAGAGGAGTGAGGGACGGAGAGAGTACAGTTTTGTTATGTTTAAGTTTTCTCCTCAGCTAAATCACATGAGAAACAAGAAATACAGAGAGGTATAGTGGCAAGAAGACAAATTCACCCTTTGTCTGTATTTCAGAGTTCTTTTAATTTTATCCACACAAGTCTCTAGCCTCAGATAAGACGATAAACCCAGAATGCTTTGGTATGGCAGTCCACAGTGAAGTAATGACACAGGCATGAAGTTTCAAAGCTGCAAGAATAAGCTGGACTTGGAAATTCCAGGTGAGATACTTTCATTGACAAAACTGCAACTACTACTCTCTTTTTTCGTTGGCTGAGTCCTGTGTGGTTATTCAAAAACCTAAAAGATTTTAAAGCTCTAGCCCAAATATATGATGTAACTGCAGGATATGTTTCTTCTCAGGAAGTTAAAAAAGCAGACACAGTCTGTGGGATGCATAAATATCTCTTAAACCTAGGCACATCCCAGATTGTTATTTCTGGCCCAGAAAATTCAGTGACCTCAGATAGCCATATAAAGCCTCTGCCGGGAAACCAAAGGGTGGCCCTTGCAACCACAAAAATTGGCCAAAGGAGTGCAAGCAGAAAGGAAACAGATTTAGATATTGATTCGGCAACTTTCCTTGGCAGCACCTGACAGCAGGCGTTCCTGTGAACCCCAAATGGATTTTGAAAGCATCCTCCACAGTTGAACGTAAATGTTTCCTCCAGTGTGGCAACACTTGTCAACACAGAATGGCGCCAATTCTACTTTTTCGTAGAAAAAGAATAAATTGCATTCAGTGTGTTTGCCTTAAATCTCCATGGCTCTGGTGCAGAGGGCAGCTACACGTGGAAACGCAGATGTCTGATTTCAAGACTATCTAACTAGAAAACATCTGTCTGACCAACCTAGACCCAGTTGAAACTCCCAGTCAATGAATATGCCCCTTCAGTGATTGAGGGAAAAGAAAGTGCAACTTAATTATTTTCCCAGATGCCTGAGAAAAAGAAACACATTGTTCTATGTTTGGCCTATCTTCAAGCTACTCTTTCCTTGATTAAATTTTTAAAAATACTAAGCAGGGTTCCAGAGGAGAAAAAATTTTCTATTGGAGGAGAAATATCACATATTGATATGCCCTGAGAGCCTTTGGAAGCCAATATCCTTCTTGTAAAGTACTGCATAGATCAAGAAAAATAATTTCTACCAATTTATCAGCTGTGTAAGTGGCTGAATGTGGAAGTTTTTGTGCTCAAGCCTTGAGTAAATTCGTTTCTCTTTTTTCATGCAGTGGAAGACGAAGACTGCCGATTCCCTTCAACATATAGGCTGTTACTGAAGGCAAAGCATGATAGTGACGGAGAAGGAGGCCTCTGCTGCTGCATGCAGGAGGAGGATTCCTGCCTTTGTCAAGCTGGTGCCCTTGCTTTTCAGCACACGCTCTGCTCCGCTGCCATTCAGCGGCTGCAGGAAGACATAGATCATCTGAAGAAGCCGAAACAAATATTTGATTTGGATGATTATCCTGCAGGTGTCTCATCATCACCACGATGCTTAGAATTTCTGATTATTTTCCTTCCATTTATGCGTATCTTGCCATGAATACATATATCATGGCATAGGTAATTAAGATGCTGATCAACGTGACCCTTGACCATTCTTTCAAGGAGAGCCCACTAATGGGCAATACCCTGTGCTGGAGGGGAGAAGAAACACTAGAGATGATCCCAAGGAAAGGCTTGGTTCATCTCTTTTCCTGTCTCTTCTTCCACTCTAATGGAATACTACTTAGGTAATGATAATGAGGCATCTATCAGGTTTCATCAGTTCACTTCAGTGAGGCTTACACCCACATACGGCTGAAGTTGTGCGCAAACATAAATAAATAAATTAATCTGGTGCCAGCACAGGTATTATTATTTTTTAAAGCTGTTAACAGTATTTGATATGACCTCCTAAGTATGAGGTATTGTTTAATTGTCTGCATTCCTTGTCTGGACTAGATGGTATTGCTCAAATGCTAGCCTGTCCCTTCATAAAGGTCAAAGAGGATGCAATTTTGTGTACAGATAATGAAAATCATTTTTCCTCACAGTACTCCCCACCACAACCTGCTTTCCTGCTAGGTGACACTAGAAGAGGGATAAGTACCTTAAAAAATAATAACTTAATAGTATTCAAACACCTTACCCTGCTCGATCTATTGGATTCATTTTTACACTGCAAAAATAAGAACATAGTTTTTTTTATTTATGGAATGTCTGAGTACAAATGGACATAGAAAAGACAACTGTTAGCATCTCACCTCTTTTTAAAATCAAGTTAATTTTCAAATGAGAAAAAAGAAATTGTGCCAAATCAGTCGTTTTCCGTTGGAAAACATGCAATATTTTTCCTGAGGGTCTTGGCTATTCCATTGAACAGTGGTGGAGGACACAATGTTTCACATTGATCAAAATTAAGACATCTAAATACATTAATTGCTGAAATTTCCCAGGTACCATTCTGTTCTAGGAAGGTCCTCGATTTCTGCTGCCTTTAGCTCAGTTCAGAACAAAGCTAGTTTTGAGATACTAGGTAGTCCCCACAGGAAGGAAGCTGTGATTTTTCAGCCTCTTCTGAAAATGACATTTGGGAGAATGCATTTCTGTTCATATTTCTGTGGGTTTCGCTGTACAAGTTTCACAAGCGGAAATTTTTTTACGGAATAATGCCACATTATGTGATTATGCCTATATATATAATTAAGTGGTTACACTATAGACATATTACTGCTTTCTAATGTCAGCAGCAGAAGCCTCTTCGCCAGGAACTGAAAGTGCTTCCACTCTAGCAATTAGAAAAAGTACTATACGTGACTCTGTATTCAGAATTTACACGTGCTCCAATCAGGTTATTTGAGAAGTATCGGAGTTACAAGATAACCTGTGGTTTCCCAGCAGCCCGTCTAATATCCAAAATTACATGCTTAGGCAATCAGTACGTGAAAGTTTGTGTTCATTTTGTCAGATAGACATGGGCATGAATACACATCACTTAGGAGGCCTAAGCAGAGGAAAAGTAGGAGGCTTCTTGTTCTCTGAGCCAGCACCAAGTGTCTCGCGAGACGCGAGGGTGCTTGGGGCATGCCCTCCTCTATTTACAGGCTGCGCTAGGTGTTTCCAGCTGTTGCTCCCGCTGCTGTGAACCTGCAGCTCTCCCCTTCTGTAGTAGTTGGCACTTCTGTCAGAGGGACCAAGTCTGAATTGAAGTGGGGGAGGAAAAAAGGGGCAGAAAAATAGAAGGACATTTCTTCCTGCAACAGAGGACGGGGAAAAGCCTAGTTAGTTTCACAAAACTACCTCAGGAAAAGAACACATGTTCCTGAGCACCCCTGGGACTCAGCCTCCAGCCTCCGTTTCTCAGCCTGGATCTCTGATCAAAGATACTGGGGCCTGGAGGGAAGTGGCAACATCATGGCTGGGAAATACAGACTTAATGAGATAACTTGAAGGCACTCTGCTTAAAAAAACTCAAACCAAAACAAAACAAAAAACCCCCAACAGTTTAACTTTCTATCCAAACTAGAGTAGGATGTGTAGCTGCTTCTGAAGCCTTGCAAATTTAGCAGCAACTGCTGGGAACAGTTTAATTTGATGCTAAACAGAAATAATAAGGCTTGCCAGTTGCATAGTTAAAAGGCTGTCAATTCCATCCTTAAGCATGTTTTCAAATGCAACCTAGGTCCATCAGATCTGGCTTGAAAGGCCACCCAGGATGAAAGCATATTTGTTGACTGAGTCACCAAAGGCAATCGATAATAGAAGTCAGTGGTAGGAAAGAAATAGCATATTGCTATTTGGGATAATGACATCTAGCTTTAAAAACAAGAAGGTGGACATGAATCAGATGGAATTTCATTATTTTTATCGTGGAAATGTCCATTTGGCTAGGGACTCCTCTTCCTAGACAGCAAAGTAGTAGACTAGAAGGCAGATGTTTTCAGGCTCAGTAATGCAAACGGACTGCTATTAATTAATCAATTTTATCCATTTTTGATTGGTTTAAAACTGCACAAATACTTGCATGCCCATACTCAGAAATATCTTCCCGCACCCTGTTTAAGCAGCAGGCAGATTGGGAGCACTGTAGGGGTGACAGAGGCAAGTCCTGATTTTTGGCAGGGACAGGTTTCCAGTAGCTTGACCCCTTCCTACCTGCTGCCAGGCCCCAGGGCAGGCAGCGCTAAATATCGCTGCAAGCAGCAGAAATGCCGGAGGCATGGTCACTCCCGAGCAACCCAAACTTCCCTAACAGGAGAGGCAAAACAGCATTTTCCCATCTGGTGCGGGGAATAAATAACCCAGAGCTTCTCCTGCTCACCTCCACCACAGCTGCAGCTGCTTAATTTCCTCTGACACGCAGCCGGCTGGCCCCAGCTATGCGCAGCCCTCGGGGGGGCTGCCCAGCCACAGCAAGCAGACCTTGACCAAATATGATCTCCGCTAAGGATCAACTCATCTATCAAGGGGATGAGGGGTAAGGAATCCCAGGCCCTGGATAGTCAGGGTTTACAGCAGGTTTGGTTTTTCTGCTGTGCTCTTGCTCTAGGAAGGCAGCTTGCATGTCTCAAGTACAATCTAGGCAATCAATCTTCTGTTTCATTTCTCCCAGCCTAGCCGAGAAATCTCTTGGAATTGCTTTTTTCAAGTTTTCAACTAACAAGGTGGTAATATATACTTATATAATAAAAAAACCCACAACATATATTCTATATATGTATTACATATATCTCCTGCACTGGGAGGTGAAACACAGGTAGCAAGACATTGAAGTTACCGGTGCCCTGTTGCGGCTGTTTGGAGAGAGCTGACGTTCTCATACACATTTAGTTATCATAACTGTGATTCCTCACTCTCTAAGAAGTGTCTGAATGTTTCAATTAAATTTAAAAAAAAAATAAAAATTATTTCTAACTCAGCATCTCCAGCTGGAAAATGTCATCTTACTTCATACCGAACCAAACAGAAACTGGACTTCAGGGACAAGAGTGAGAAATACTAAAAATAAGAGAACAGGAATAAAACCAAGCATATTGGCATGCAAACCAAAAGAAGTCAATTAGCATGCAGAACCAATCAGAAATCTCATATTTATGCACACAAAGATAGAAATATTTAAAAATTAGGATTTAATGAAAAGTGAATATTTATTCGAGGTATATCAGAGAAAACAAAACATACATTTTGAAAGTTTTCAATTTTCAATGCTCAAAACCCATTCCTTTCTACTAAATTCTGCGTTAAGAACTGGATAAAAGTTTACAGTTATAAAAGTTTAGCTAGAAAATAATTTTTATAGGTAATTTGTTGTTATAATTTTTAAGAAGTGGAAAACTCATATGTGACAGTCATTTCAAAAAGTTCACACCATAACAGAAATTGATTCGAAAGCATTTTCAAAGCCTGCAAATTGGGCCTACCATATTTTCTTGTGAGAGAAACAAATTTAAAATAAAAAGGCTGAAGAACAAAATGGAATCAGGGAGAGACCTCTATATAAAGGCAAAATGAGATTATTTATTTCATGGAGGATGAAGTCAGAGGCACACAGAACAATTTAGGGAAAGTAAATTATCAGCACTGATTCTGTTCTTCCAAACAGCATGAGAGCAGGTGGAAACTGAATTTCAGAAAGGCCTTCGGTCTGTAATTAATTTGTGGAATACATCACTATGATAGTTCATCGAGGTCTTGAACTTTGCTGCTTACATGGTTAATAAGAATAGCCAGAAGTTGTATGGGGTATAAATGTATTCTTATAAAGGTACAGGTAAATTTTCGGACAACTACATTTTTTTACTTTATATGGGTTATTGCCAAAGAGAATACATATTTTATTGCAAAAGGGGAAAAAAACAGTGTACTGAACCTCAGTGAAAATGCCATTTTTTTCCTTTTATATATTTTGTTTGCTTGAGATCTAATAAAATTATCTTCTGACCTGAAGCAAGACATTTCACATGTCTTTTCAGCAATTTTTAATAAAGCAATGCAATTCAATGCAAATGAAAAGGGGGAGTCACTGTTCCTGTGAAACAGTGGAGAAGAGCAGAAAACAATGACAGCAGTGGTTTTTGCTGAACGAGTTATTCTGGCTGCCATCTGAGGAGACAAGAGGTGAGAAGGACCCACCGTTTAAAACCCACGTGGTAATTCTGCCTGTCTGGCTGTGGGACACTGTGCGGCTCCTGTCTCCCACAAAAAAGAGCTGTACTTCTTCCATGGAGGGAGTCTAATTAGGAGCTACCAGTCCCTCCCGCCTCCTGTAAACCTGTTAGTTCTGGACCTGCACACAACTACCATATCCATGTCCCAGTTAACTTTACTGTCACAGCCTAATCTGTTTTCATAGAGCTAAACAGCAGCTTTAGTCGAGGGCCATGCTGGGAGCAAATGGACCAGGGCAACGGAGGCGATGGCCAGTAAATGCACAACCATGGACAATGGGGACAGGCAGAGCTACTACCCCTTTCCCCTCTCTCCCTGTATTTGGGTATAGAGCCAATGGTATGCTCTAGGACCCCAGTGTAGGGCTTGTGAATGGCCAACATCGTCAGGAGAGGTCAAACGTCCCTAACCAACAGAAGTGGAGAGAAGAAATAAACTTGTAATGTTTTCCAATTCCATTAGTGTAAATTTAAGCTGGGAAACCAAAGCATTTGGGGGCTAAACCTGCAAGGTTTTCCAATTCCATTCGTGTAAGTTTAAGCTGGGAAATCAAAGCATTTGGGGTCTAATTTTTCAATTTCTTCCAAAGATGAGACTGGTAGGTCTGTCTAGCTTTGTCTCTTCTTTAGGAAAAAAAAAAAGGACACGTTTGGAGGGATGGTGGACATTTCCAGAGCATTACCACCAGTCAGAGCCAGCAACTGCTTGGCTGGCAGAAGGCAACTGATCGTCTCCAACCTGGGTCTGTCCACTCTGAGCCAGGCGTGTGCGGGATGTGGTGGTGCTGTTGTGGTGAGGAAGAGGCAGGTTGCCTTTGCTGCCCCCAGTAGGGATGCCCTGGGAGGTTTCGGAGGCCACGGTCTCCTTCCCGCCAGCCGCTTGGCAGGCCTGCATGCTTTGTTTGACCTCTGGATGCCAAGCAAATGCTTGTGCTCACAGAGCAGAAGTAATCCCACAAGGAAGAAGAGGGTGGCCATGATGGGAATACCAATGTGGGAAAGAGCCTGTCACTGCCCCAAAATGAAGCCCAGGTGCACGCTGGAGGGAAGGGCCGCGTCTGGGCATCCAGCACCTGGGACATAGCACGCACTTGGGCTTGGGGTTTTCTTCTCTTGGAGCCACAGCCACAGGAGTGGGAAGTGAGGATGCGCAACTGAGGGTGCCTCCAGAAAAGCATCGTCCAGGCAGAGCTGCCCGGCACAGTGTCTGCCAGCACGCCGATGCAGGAGCACACTGAGTGCCGGCACAGCACTTAGCAAAAAGCAGAAATCAAAGGGAAAAAAAACCCATGCAAACCAACAAGCGGAGGACCTAATTATAGTTTTCTGAGATAAAAGCAGCAGTAAGGGTCGGGTCATGCGGAGCCTGGAGAGCCAGCCCTCACGCATTCAGTGGCAAGCACTGCTGTTTTCCCAGGATTGTGGTCCCTATATTCCTGCTGTTTTTACAGCAGATGGGAAGGGCAGCATAAGAGTCGGTCTTCCCTCCCTCTCACTTAATCACCTCCGTCCCTCTCTGGCTGCTGACAAGGGGAACTGCAAGAGTTAGCGGGGGGAGGGGAGGAATTGAAATGAAAAGGGAAAAGAGAGGGGGACTGTCACAGCCCACAAATCAAAAGCAACTTGTATCACCAGAGGACTGTTGGCAAGGTCCAGCCATGCCAACAATAGCCTTCCTTCAAGTTCACCTTGTAGAGGGGAGAAAAGAGGTACCCTGTGGCCGCCAGGGAGGGCGGTGATGGAGGAATGAGGAAATGGGAATGAGGATGGGGGCAGACGAGAGAGAAGCAGAGAGGCAGGCAGAGGCAGAGAGGGAGGGAGAGCGAAGGGGGAAGAAAAAAAGAGAGTGCAAATCCAAATGTCGATTTGTAGACACAGTGAGGAGAGCCTGCTGGCTGACAGGCTGATTTATTGGATTCTTCCAGTTAATCACTGCCGGCCTGTGGCCAAACGGATCTCCAGCAAAGCTGAAAGGCAGCCGAGGGAAACAGGCTTATAAGCATAAAGCCGCATAATGGTGTTCAATGAAGTGTGAGACTTTTAGTTCAGTCTCAGTGAGCCGGCCGCATCGCCGGAATGTCAAAGAGGGATTGTGGGTGGAAAAATTATGGATTTAAACTGCTAGCTGTAAATGAGGTCAATATGTCTGGTTCATAAACAGTCCGAGCCTATTCCAAGAATGCAGTGAGGGGGAAAATTAGCGTGAAGCCAACACTGTAGACAAACCTCATTGAGATATAATTGCAGCTATAAATACAAGCGAAAAGCTTACCGAGTGCAATAAAATACAGACACGGTTTTTTATCTCCCCCCGCCACATATTTCCTTCTTTCAATCTATGCATTTGTTAAGTGTTGTGCATCTATAATGTTCCCCCCCTCCTCCTTCTCTTTTCCCTCTGACACCCAGTGTTGAAATTAATTGAGTGTTCTTGATCTCCCATTCCATTTTATTCAGGCAAGATTGGAAAAAATCAAAAGAGCACATCTAAAGCATTTTCTTCCCTTTTGCTTTTCTATTTGAATCAGGTCGAAATGTGTTAAAAAAAAAAAAAAAAAAAAGAGGCACTGCAACTTTTTTATACCTTAAAAAAATGCAGTAAAATGTCTTTTTAAACTAATACATCTGTTAGATCATTTGAATCTCAATTTAATGAGGTGACATCAAAGGCAAGTATTGGATCCTATGGAGAGTCTCTTTCACAAGATACCTGGTCTTTGCTCACGAAACATTGACTTTAAATTAATGTGATGTTTCAGATTTTCTTTTTCTTTTTTTTTTTTTCCTGTGGATCTTTTATTACTGTATGGGGGGGGAGGGGAAGCAGCACCAAAAGACAGGAGGACAAACACTGAGCAATATGCCTTACCCAGTTTAAAAACTGATACGGTAATAAATTGAAGTCTAATGGCTATGGTCAGGCTGTTTTTTCCCCTAAGCCAATTGATTTAAATGGCACTAATTTGGCTAGCAAGGCTGGTCCTGTTTAAATTAAACCCATTAATATAATAGCACCAGTCTTGAATGAAATCCATCTGTAGCAGAGCCTCCACCGGTCAGTGGTTTAATAACTGTCCAGGGATGTCCTGAAAACACCCACATCCGTACAAACAGGAATAACAGATTAAAACCAGGATCCAGAAAACCTCCTGTTTCACTAGGGAAAAGGAAGAATGAGAAACGCTGTCAAAGAGAGATGGAAAATAACATTATTTTTTTTTCAGCAGGACAGGCACGTAAGAAGCAAGGTCTGTTATCATCAGGGAGGGAAAAATCACAATCCTTTATTCTTCTTCTAGAAGCACAAAATGCAGCCTTTTTTGTATTGTCTTTATGTATTTGTTTTCGCAGACTCCTGTCCCTCCCACTCCCTTTCCTCACCTTGGCAATTACACTTAACTTAAATTTTTTGGCCTGATGATCTATACACGTGTTGACGGATGTAAAAAGTCTGTTTCAGAAAACGTTATATGGAGCATCAGGCCCAAAAAGGACACTGAAATATATCTGAGGATTAGCATCCAATATAGAAAGCTTATTCTTGGCAGAGGCCTTCACAATGTGTTTAGGATTGATCTTTTAACTTCCTCCCCCACTGTTCTTGATTCCTGTTGTTGCAGGCTGCTATATATTGTGAGGCGATTTCTTTCCCTCCTCGAAGGACTATGCAGGATTTTCCTCGGACCTATTTAATGTCAAGCCTTGCCTGTGGGAGCTTGAGGATGCAAGTCTTCCATTTTGAAGAAAGCATCTTTGTGCTTCAGTCTCACCTTTGTGAGATCAATAGCACCTTCAAAGTAGTTCTTCTTTTGAAGACCGCCTTATAGTTTCTCTCTTTAGCCGGCATCTCCACTGTATTAAAAAAGCTGAGTTAATTTTGCATTTGGTTGGTTGTGTCCCACTGACTTACATATGGCTGTTTTAAATTATGATTCATTGTGCTGGACACCAGTCAGCTTCAGGTGAAGTTGCTTGCTCCACTGGACAGCAGACCAATGTTGAGGCTTGCATGTAATAAATATTATATTTTTGTTTGAATTTAGTTTTGCACTTTACAGTAGAGGGAATGAATGCTGTTTTGGATGAAATAGCATCGGACGTATTCTGTATCCTTAGATCTTAGGTTGTGCTTTGAGTTTTTAATAATTTGCCTCAGCACCTCTATACAGACAGCAAAAAAATAAAGGACTGTTTTGCTACTGCTAATGCCAAACAATCCTCCAGTAATTCTGCCCCATGACCACAAGCTCCTCTGAACTAAAAGAATGAACAGCACATCCTCACCTTTTTTCCTAGACAGTACTCATAAAGCTGCCTCAGGTTAAGGTTGCCTGACATTTTCCATTATGAGTCCCTGCTTTCAGTCACTTACCACTTTCCTTTATTTAACTGAACAGAAAATTTCTAAGTGTCTATGGACAATGCAGTAAAAGATGGTGAGGTCTAGAGGTTTTGCTATTCAGACTTCTCTGTAGTTTTGGGGAGCATAGAGCTGTGTCATTTTACTTTGTCCAAACTTACAAATAGCTATGGGAAAAGCATTAGTCGTATGCTTAGGACAGACTTAAGTTTTTCATATGTATAACAATTATAGATACAGCACATAAAAACCACTGTGACCAAGATGGTCAGAGTGTGACGTGTGTAGCAGGCTTGGTTTGCCCATGCTCTCCTTGACCAGACATAGACCAGTGTGAATGGAAAGCCCTGATAATACTTCAGCATTGCAAAAATCGCAGTCTAATATGCAGGAATTTTATTAGCTTGGGTTTGGTTCTGAGCTAACCCATGCACAAAATTTCCAGTCAATTCAGAGCTGAGGCAGAGCAAGACCATGTAGACACAGCTTCAGACTGTTACCTTAATGGATGAAACACGATTAATTAGATCAAGCAAGAATAAAATTATATTTAACATATAATCTTATCCCAGAATGGTCACACAAATAAATGCTTTGACAGTACTTTATGAGCCATCCACCAGTTGCACAATGCAGTACTCCCCAGTCAGCTCAGAAGTTCTTCCATCCCACAGCAAAGCAGTTCTTAAAGAAATTACCTCAGTCAACATCAGGGCAGATATTTCCAGTCATATTTCAATTGAAAAGTCAATGTGACAAAGCAGATTTCTTTCCAGCTCCCTGGAAAACTGCATTGCATCTGGGTGTGAGTTTGGAAACAGGAACAACCACAACTGGCTGTAGCTCGTATGCTTTGCCTGATACCTTTTATGTCACCTGCACATAAGCTTCAGTAGGTAAAGACTAAGAAACTGAGGGTTTAATATCCGCTTTGAACACCATCAGCAAGTCACATATATGTATACTTACCTCAGGTATCTGCTCAGTAATGATTTAGGGCAAAAATGGTAGATGGCTTTTAGATGGAGCCAGGAAATACCTCTGGTCCATGACCATATGCCCTTGCTGTGCTCCCCAATTTCATTTAAGTTATCATAGGAATTTTGAAAGTGATCAAATGATGGCATTTACAGCGACTGACGATTGTTCTCTGATCAATCATTTCCAAAGGTAGAATATCAGAATATGCAAAACTCCATGGAATTTGTACCTTGTTTCTATTAAAGATATATTATCTTGCAGATCTTCCAATACAAAGAAAAATGAGTGATTTTACTACTTACATAGCTCTCATTCCTGTCTGTTTTTAAGGTTTTCTGTATATTACACATACAGAGAATGAATAAGGTTATCTGTAGGAGACATAAATTATCTTACAAAAAAGTAATGCAAGTAATTTTGTGATAGAATTTTCTGTAAAATTTGCTGTTTTGAGTCTGTGTTGAGGCTGGGAGACAAACAGTGGCCTTCAGTGTTGGCATATCCTTATATTAAAAAATCTTTAACATATTTGCAATCATGTGATGTTTAAAGCATACACTTCCTACTGGGATTTTGAAAATTTTACTGTTGTTTTCTTAGCTTTACTCAATTTTGGTTTGCAAGCCTAGCTGTAGACAGAGACCATGGTGGTTTGAGAGAGCTATTACAAGAACACAAAATCATCTAATCCAAAAACCATTCAATCAAACCAATGAAGAGAGGGAAATGATTAGGCAGCACACAGGAACATCCAGGGCAAGAAGAAGTAGATCAAATTCTTTCATTTGATCCCATTACTCTTCTTGACTTTCCCAAAGCTGAGACCAGAGGGTAGGATTATATTGCTTAGAGGAATCTTTTGTAAGCAAAGAAACAGTAATTTTCCCTTGATTCAAAAAGTCATTCTTTGTTTGCCATTTTCCTGAAATCCTAAGTCCCAATGTCTGTCCCAACACTACTGTTAACAGAGCAGTCAACACAGCATGCCCGCTTTCTGCCAAATCCTACCAGACAGCAATTAATGCTAAGCAAAATGCTGTAGTGAGCCCATTGCTGTATTTTTGGGCACACTTACCACCTACTCTGTCCCAAGCTTCCCAAATGCAAGACATCATAAGGTGCCCCAGCTTTACACCACTAAATTAAATTGCCATTAAAAGCTAGGATACCTCTCCTGCTTTCACATGCAAGCAGCAAATAATTTGCTAAGAATATTCAGTGCCTTAAATTTGGTACTTCTCTCTTCCTTAGCTGATGGATGTTTTTGTAGTTTAACGTAGCCTATGAAAGGCTTGAAACTAAAATCTTTGACAAAAAACAGGGCTTGCTAAAGTATATGTAGGACACTGACACACATTTACAGAAAACTATACTATAGCATTTGGATCCTGCAACAGAACCCTGAAAACTGTCCCATCAAATATTTGCTGTGTTCAAGTGTCCTGAAAGGGTGAATGGGCTTAATATTGTGTAGAGAAATTAAAAAACAAGCACAGCAACTCGCCTTAAGAACTCAATTGTAATTCCCATGGACTCTTCTCTTTAAAGTGAATTTAGTGCACTTGAAAAGTACTGGATTGACAGGGAACAAGCACCTTGCAAAGAACAATTTTCTTTCTATTCAAACAGTTTGTTTTTGGTATTAGAAAATCTCCTGTCACACACTGTTTTAATTCACAAGAAATTACCAAATGAGGAAATGATGAATTCTTTCACAAATGTGAGCCAGGATTCTATTTACCAAAAAAATTTCGAGATAGAAGAAAAAAAAAAAGATTCACGATGGTATTGTCATTTTACTTTCAATTTATCACTGATTGTGTCATGAAATGAAGTAATATAAATGATAATAATGTGTTGTTGTGACTCTGTGTGTCATTTGCATTATGTGACATTCCGAATTTTTCAATTCGAGTGTTTAGAACAGAAAGTGTTGTCTTTGTTCATGTATTGGCAAGTACCTGCTGGCTGAGTACCCTGTAAAAACACATCTTTTGGCATATCTTCAGTTAAAATTATTCATTCATTTACTAGAAATAGTGCCCTCAAACCTATATAATTATGTGTTTATAGCCACACATTAAGATCTATCTAAGAACATATTGTATAAGTTCACGTGTACCTGAAGGTCCACAGATGAGGCAGTACTATACACATTAATATATTCTGCATTGTGTGTGTTCATAAATATAGGATTTCTGATGGCGGGAAGGACAGCATACTTCATTTTCATGAGTTAGGAATGACTGCATAACTCACAGGTGGCAGAGCAAAGCAAAGCCACTAATGGATTCTGTACAGTCATCCCTACTGGATGAAAATAAAATTCCATTACACTGTCCACCATCACATATTATATTTTTACCGTATCAGAGACTTATGTCTACAGAGTAACTAAACTTTTTGTTAGCCTTTGCTGAAGAAATTAATACCATTGAAGAAATAAAAAGATATATTGCCGGGTTTTATTTCCCACTGGCAGGGTCTAAATATGTATTTCATACAAGTAAACACACACACACACACATTAATAATGTGGTGTTTTTCCTAGTCCATTTCTGAGAGCTACTGGAATGAGTTCATCTGTCCCCTGGATATGATGGAATTTTTGCTCCTTAGATTTATACATCTGGGGGTTTACATCTTTTCATTCTCTGAATGTGATTCTGGACTTGCTGTGGTGTAAGAATAACTCCCTGAAAAACAACACATGCAATCAGCTTAGGCCTTCTTCCCTTATTTATCTGTAGAGGCATAGTTACCACCTTTCCCGCTTTTAAAGGACAGCAAAGGTAACAGCAATAATTAAACCAAGTCTGAAACAGATGTATCATCTAGAAATAAGTCTGTGTGTTATTGCTAGCGACAAATGGCCATGAAAACAGAACCAACCAAAACAGGTGAGAAAAAATCATCTCTATGGGATGTTGTTGAATAGCAGTATGGAATAAGTTTCATATGGAGATACAAGAAAAAATTAAGCTGTGTCACTATAAAGCTCTACCATCTGTGCTCTTTCACTGTTGTCCTTTCCAATTGACTGTTCTACTACCAACACCAGCAACAATGCGAAACAGAACCTCCTTTTCCATTTCTAAGACCTACATACCTATCTCATCTTATTGTGACAACCCAGATTTTCTTCATTTAACTAGTGTGCTTAATTTCCTTTAGAATCCAGTAACCATTTTAAGAAGTGCCATTAGCTTGGCAAGTAGATTTTAGAGGACGTGGGTAGCATCTCAACCAAGTTTCTGTGCCAATTTTTACATTTGAAAAGGAGCCTGATGATAAATAATCAGGTGGGACAGAAGCCCAAGTTCGGTTTAAAAAAGCCAAACTGCAGTTTTTACCGGGTTACTTTTTTCCTTTGAAATACAAGCAGAACAGTAAAGACACTAGCTCTCTGAAACACCTCTTTCCATGCGGTCTTAAAAAAATTTGTTTTCACGATAAAGGATCATGTAACATTTGGAGGTCAAAGCATTTATAGCCAAAAAGTGCATGTGCAGTCTTAAAAGCCACACAACTGGACAGCATTGTACAGTACATCCAGGATTTTAAAAGCTTACCAGAAGGGGTATCTCACAGTAACCAACGTGTCATCAGTGATCCTCTCAAATCAAACAAATGCTTTGATGAAAAAACTTTTAAATTGCTGCCTTCTTGTACAGAATGGATGCTCTCCAGCTCGCTGAAATGCTGGCTAGGCAACTCTTTCAGTTAGTCACCTGATTTCTCTTCTGTTCATACGATATGGTGCCCACAACTATACTGACTTCAGTGAGTTGCTCAGTAATTACATCAACATAAAAGAGAACAAAACATGTTTGGCTCTATAGAAAATTTTTGGACAATATGAAGAAAACCTTTTTAGCTTGCACAGGGGAAAAGGACTGCATATAACCCGGGTACTAATTGTCTCACCAGTACGGGAAGACACAGAATACTATTGTGAATTTTTCTTTTTTAATTTTTTGCACAAAAGGGTCAATATATGTAATCCCATATCCCACTCCGGTAGGAAACATCCTTTGCAATTTTGCTACCTCTTATATATTTAAAAAAAAAAAAAAAGCGTGCTGCACAAAAGCATGTATACAACATTATCTTCTTTATAACAAGGACTTCTGAGGCAATATGGAAGTAATGTTGTAACTAAAGAAGTTTTACTTTAGCATTTGCCTCGATCCTGCAGAGGTTCAGTGAAGTGGAGTCGATTCTTTGCCTTCTTGTCTAACAGAGATAGAAAAGTAACTTTCAGTATTCCAGAATATTCATGTGAGGGAATTAAGTTTGGCATAAAAAATTTGTTCTTTATCCTTCTCCTTCTTGACCTTCCTTTTTTTTGTTCTTTTTTTTTTTTTCCGAAGAAACGATTTGGTTTGCAGAAATAGACTGGTTTAATAAAACTGGTCTTCTTCCTTCTACTAAAAGTTTACCTGCGAGAGCCCCGAACATAATAAAATCAGATTATGAAGGCAATCATATTTACTTGTAATAAATCAAATCTTGCAGACATCAGTTAAGTCTCCCTTACTGCACTGGGACAATATCGCGCATGCATACATCAATACCTGAGGTGTCAGAAATATATTTCATAAGTTCAGAAAAATTGCATACACACTTGCAGCACCATTATGAGCAGTGAATTTGTAATGTGAACATTATGATGTATAAAGTGGCTTTGTTCCTACATTTAATAAGCACCACATGTCAAGCCCACAAACATAATGGAATTTGCTGGTGATTTCTTACCATTAGATGTAGGTTATTGTTTTCAGGAAGGGAACTTTTCCACACTTTATCAACAGTATCCAATTTTAAGAAGCCATCTTCTTTCTCTCCTCTGAATGCAGTAGATTCTTTAGATTAGTGAAATAAAATAAAATCCCAGCCAGTGGGATACTCAATTTAGTTGAACTGAAGTAAACACAAGACAGTTCCAGTTGTAGGGAAAATGTTTCCTTTGGACTACCCCTGCAGAATGTATGTCTTTATTATTCTAATTCTAGTACAGGTTAGGATGCCAGAGAATTTTAAAAAATCTTTACATGTCCCAAAAAGTTTGGGTTGCACAGAGAGCTTTTTTTTACAGCCTAGCATAAGCTGCAGTATAACAACTCAGGCACAAACACAGAGGTACTTTCAGTTGTTTTCTCACCTAGTAAGGTCTATTGACACATCACACATATTTTCAGTCTAAATAATAGAAAATCAGAACACTGTTTTTTTAACTATTAGAAATTGATAAAATTTGATTTATTAAAAAATTGATAAAAAGAAGACTTAGACTCCACGTCTCTTTTGATGGTGAGCCATGAAGCCCCCAGGGCTGGAACGTCTGCAAGGCTCCTGCACCTTGTTGACAGCACCAAGGTTTTTGGAAGCTCTAGCATCACAACAGGAAAAGTGAGCCAGGAATGTCAGAAAGGATGGGACTATCAAAAACATCCTGAGAGATGATTGATCCAGCAACTTGATTTGGCATTTTCTATCAATGAAAGACTGTATGGAAGAAGAAGAAAATCTACAGAAGTGAAGTGTGTGATGCTCTATGTTTTCTATACAGATTTACCTTTCCTGAGGCTCAGGAAGTTTTCCTGGCTCAAATAGGTATGATTTCTGGCCCTGTGCTGCTGAATATGGCCTAGTCCATGAAACAAAGAAAAGGGCTGTGTGTCTACTTTGATAGGAATCCTACCTTTCTGTGTGTTACTCTCTACGCGTTCAGTAAAAGTTTACCCTTTGACGTTTAGAATAAATACACCAGTTTCCAGACCAGACCAGATTCTTCTCATCTGAAGAAACACTCACAATTTGAATTTCTGTCTGACAATTTGTATTAAATGTTATTTTTTGGATCAGAGTAATCTCTGACTCTGCTTGCCTGGTGAGGGTCATCAAATACAGTAGGTCACCTGCTGCCTTCAAAGGGAAAGCCTTTGAAATTCTATCAATAAACAATAGAAAGATAATACAGGAACTATGTTATACTTAGGTGAGGCAATGAAATACTATACTTACCAGTGATTTTACATTATCCTGTGTAATGCAAATCTATGTAAACTGGGGATCTCAAAAATACGTTATCAAATTAAGTAACTTTTGCCACATGTTTCTCAGAGAATTCTCTGAAACTTTTCAA
Organism: Larus michahellis; assembly: GCF_964199755.1. NCBI lineage: Eukaryota > Metazoa > Chordata > Aves > Charadriiformes > Laridae > Larus > Larus michahellis. The sequence goes on along the minus strand of NC_133930.1, from coordinate 41,550,934 downwards.
TTTACAAACAGATCAAGGTTAAGCAACTTCCTGATTATCCCAGAAGGAGTCAACAGCAGAGCAAGGAATTAAATATTCCAGACTTTTTTTGCGGATATTTCTCAGTGAACAGCTGTGGAAACACATGAAGGTGTATTAGTCACTATTGTTACTTTCGTATCTTGAAATGCTAAATAAAGCTAAAGCATTCTAATTGTCCGTATGTATTATGCCTAGCAGTACGAATGAGCAGCAGACCTGACCCTTCCCCATTTTATAGTTCAAGTAATCAGTCATTCCTTTGCATTTTTTATCACCTGCCCTTGTGCTCACATTACACAATTGGAGGCGGTGGAGGATCAAGCTGTCTGAGCAGCAACAAACGTGGGCTAGCAACATTCTTTTCTTAAAAAAAGCCACAACATCTCATCTTGTTCTCACCACAATCTGTTCCCTTACCCATGCATCTTCACACTGGTTCTGCCAGCAAATACCTGCAGTCCACCTGAAACAGTCTGATGTATTAAATGAAAGTGTTCCTTGTTCCAGTTGAAGCTTGTCTAGATTGTAGTCGAAAAGCATGCCTGTAGTTTATGCAGAGATAAAGTAACTATGGCTAGTCTAATGTGGCTACTTTGCATGGCAGTAGCAACAGTAAGATTGGCTTCCAGTGCAGGCTGCACTAACTTGCGTGGAACCCAGACTGCCGCTTCAAGAACCTAATGTGCAGCCAAGACCTTATTTGGGTTATCTTGAGTACAGACAACAATTAAATTAAAGCTAGGACTATATCTACAACTTTTAGAGTCATTCTGGGTAAATCACTGCAGACTCGTCATTTGAGATCAGCCCCTTTTGTGGTCGAACTGATCATGGAATTGACTGGAATGGAGGCTGAATAATTGCGTGGAAAGAAAGGAAGCAATTGAAGGGCGCAGAACTGATGTCTGAAGAGGATCACATTCATTTTAAGATTGCTTGATACCTCGGACCCAAAATTAACTGCTAGTGCAGTCTAGAGTCTAGAAAGTTACTATTCCACAGGAAAATGATGAACCCACATGAAATAAACTTTCCTTGAAATTAGTTTATTTTCTTAATTATGGGTAATACAATACCACTAGTACCTTTAGAGGAAGAGTGATTATGTGCTTGCTGTGCACTTCAGTACTGCCCATTAGAAATATTTTAGTGGGGAGAAGGTAAATTACAATATTTGAATATCAAGCTGATGGACATCTTGAATATTGAACCGTGGAAACAACTTTCCTTGAACTGTGAGGTAAAAGGTCTTTAACATGTACATATAAAAAAAAAAAATCCCTGTAGACTCTAATCCTACCAGATGACATGAGCCATTAATATTTACTAAGGCAAAAGGAGACTGCAGGCAGTTGGGCCCTAATTTTTTCCTGGTTTTAAAATGTGAATAAAGACAGTAGAGTGTGCTGGTTTTGTTCCTTGGAAGTACTGTTTTACATTCTCTTAATAAGACCATTCATAGTGTTGTAAACTTTATTCAACGTTGCGACTTATTCTCAAGCAAGTTTACTCTGTAGTGTTTGTGTGTTTCCCAGCAGAGCTCATAAGATCAAATTTAATCAGTAGAGGTTCATATTGCCAATGACTTCTCATTTTGTTTTTGTTTCCCTTCTCCATATGAAATTGCCTGAGGCTATTTACAGCTCTGTTCTCTAACAATATCTTTTTTTTATTTTTATTTTTTTCCCTGAGTAACATTAAAGCAATCCATTATTTAAAAGAATTGATAAGCTTTATTCCTAGAAAGACACTATCTCTACACCCCACTTCCTCTGGTTTAAGCCAGGCCCAGGTTTCACAGGCATTTGTTTAAGGCAACATTTGTCAGTCCACATTCCCTGCCCACACTGCCCAATTGTTTTTCCCACCCACCATTCCCTCTCCAGCGACCCCTCAACTGCCCCAACACAATGTCTGCACAGTCCTGTACACAGGAAGAAAACGTGGTTTCAAACAACCCTGAGAAGTGTCTGGTGTCTGGCTGATCATTTCCCCAGCTAGGTATGTCATTCTTTTAGGAAATGTACTGGCAGAAGTGAGACAGGGAGGAGAGGGGGGAGGCTACCGAAATCGTCCTTATCGCTGACAGGAGTGCCCAGGAAACCTCTCACTAAAAATAGCCTTGCCATTTGAAACAGGCAAACATGAAAGAACATGCCACTGTGGTATCCAATGGTCCTTGTTTATGTGGTGAGTCTGGCTAAAATGCAAGAGACAGCAGATCACATCCCTAGCACTTTAAAAAGGCAAAAAAGTAGGAACAATATAAATAAAATAAAGCCCTAAATACCTTTTCAGGTCTATTGCCCTTGATTTGTAAGCACTGATAAACTTCACAGCATTCCCATGAAGTTTCGTATTGCTAGAACTGCCTACAACATTCTAGGCAAAATTTGGAGGTTTTGGTAAAACTTCAGGTTTTAAAAGACAACCATTCCACTGAGAGACATTTAAAAACAAACCCCACTAATTCTCATGAAACTAACACTTTTATTTTGGCCTTATAAGAGAAATATTTTTAATACAAAATATATTCAATATAAAAAAAAAATTGTAAGTTCTTATTTAAATTGATTTTTCTCATAATTTCCTTCAATATTACAGGGTATATCTAAGGCTTTAAAATTTAAGCGAAAGATCTAAAGAAGCCTTTAAGATCTTTTTGATCTACATTTTTAGGTCTATAACTTGTTGAAACTCTGACCTAATTATCTTAAAGGAAAGTTCATTATCTTAAAGGAGTACCAAAGCTGTTGTTATTATTAGTATATGGATTTCACAAATGAAAAATCAAGATATGTGGAGAGTAGAGGAAAAATGATCAAAGTGTCCATCAGTATGGTGTAACCAGCTTGAAGCAGAGTGACTTGCTTTTCCACAGTGCACAGCTTTTTCAGAATGCGGGTTCCATTGATTTCAGTTGCAGATGTGAGCACTCAGCATTTCTACAAATCAAGATCTAGGAATCTTGAGTTAGTATCAGAAAATGAGGAACTCACTCAATTAACCCCTTGGAGAAGCTGATTTAAAAGTCTTGCCCAAGATCACACACAGACTTAGTGGGAGAAATGTAGAGTAAGGTGTTACCTGAACGACAGCCATCTCCCTCTACGGGACCTTGTCTTTCAAAACTTTGCCTCATTCATCTTCCAGATGAAGCCACCTCTCGTACAAAAGCCTGCTTTATCCTCAGAAGCACTAATGAATGAGGTAGGTGTTCTTTGAGAGGAAAAACGCATCACAGTTGTGTGGCTAACTTCTGCTCTGGCACTTCTTACGTTCTGAACGCTTGGTTTTATAAGTTCAGTAGAATACACTGAATATAACAAACAATGGAAAACATTGGTTCCATAATGTGGAAGTTTATCTTCCCACATGGTCATCATCAGTACAGAAGTCCTGTGATTTGAAAAGATTATTATTTAATTTCCACATCCCTTCTTTAGAAGTTCGTACGCTGGCCTTGCTAGTATGGTCCCTGAGTGTCTTCCAGTGGAAGAATACTGCATGATTTGTTCTTTCAGTATCTCCATAGACATATAGGACAGAGTCTTTGGTTAAGTGGGATCTTCTTTTCTGTTACGGATTTTGAACAGAATATTAGAAGCAAGGTCTATCCAGTTTACCCTGCTTTCAGAGAAAAGAACAACATTGACAGTTGTGGTGATCCTTGGCTTGTGGTCAGTGGGTCCAGGGAAAACATGTTATATGATAATATAATTAAAACCATATCATAATATATACCCATGCAATTATTCCAGAAGTAATAAATTTTATCATGATTTCCCACCCTTTGAGAACTCAATCTTCAAATCTATTGTTGCAGTATTATTTTTGAAAACGATTTCCTGAATAAAAAAAAAACAATTTCCCAAGAATTCTTAATATGAAACCACCCTGATCTCTCACATAAAACATCTAGATACTCAGCATGGATTGCTGCTACTTAAAGTAATCAGATGAAGCTGATTATGGAGGGTTAGTTGGTTACTGAAGTTGAGGAAACAAAGCTCGACCCTGTGATTAAACAATACAGGCACATAGGACATGCAGAAAATGAACTGACAGCAAAGATGATTTTAGCAGTTTCATTTTGATTATCTAACAGGTGTCCAGAAAGGACTCTGGACGAACAATTAAGGCAAGAAATAAAAAGAGAATGGATGAAAGTTCTCTGAATATTTAAATGTTTAATGTTGCATTGAAATGGGTGCACCATTTTTTTTTTGGCATTGTATTTTTGAATTCTCTGCTTGCAGCACTTGCTAGTGCTGGAAAAAGCTATTCATTATCTTATGAGAAAAGAAGACTCCCGCTCCTTCTGAGTCACAGATATTACTTCTCCAGACTGGCTAGATTTAGTAAAGAAGCTAAGGAAATCCTAAAATCACATGTCATGAGAAAGCTAAGAGAGTGTCTTGCCTAACTCACTCTCCTAGAAGCTGCGTTTCCACATGAACCACTTTTGAAGGCTGATGGTAGGTGCTGGTGGCATGATATTTCTTTAGCATGCTTCTGGAACTAAAGTAGTTCAGTCGTGTCACATTCAGGTCATATATGAAACTCTGTCCTCAAAGCCCTATGGAAGCATGCTGTTTTACCCAATCTCTCCTATGAACAACATTCACCTTCTAAAACAGTCCAAATCCCCAAAGGTACTTCAAAAAATTTCCAAAATCTCTACTGATTTCTCTGCCAACATGTATTTATATGTGTTGGCAGCTGTTTTCTGCTTGGTCTAATGATTCAAAAAGGGATGCCAAATTACTAAAATTACCTGCTTACAAAGCCTTGTCTCCATGGGCAGATAGTTTACCACTTTGAGCACTTTCATCATTCATTCCTATTGTATGCCATGTAAACCTAACCAGATAAAAGAAAAATATTCCCCAAAATTTCCCACTGGACCTTCTGGAAGCAAACCACCTTTTCCAAACTCCATGCACTGTGATCTCCAAGAGTGCAAAGAAATTCCACCTAGCCAAAATCAGTTCGAACAAACAAACGAAAAGACAATTGGGCATATTATGAAAAGAAAGGAAAGGCCTGGAGGCATTTCATGTCAGCACAGTCCAAAAAATATTCAGAACTAATTGTTCAGAAAAGTTAGAAAAGCTGACTGAGCAAAAGACTGCCTAGGCACACCAAAATACCGGTAGGCACTGGAAAATGAACTGACATGGGTAGCCTGAAGTTGCAAAATATCACAGAATGGATGCAAATAAACCCTGCCTGAAAATTGAAAAGTTGTTTAGTGTGTCTATGTAGACATAGTTTCTCTGATTAGCAGATACAGGGCTGTACTTTGGGGGGAGGTTTTACACTGAGGGGTGTTATACTGAGGTTAGACTTATCAGTAGCTTGACTAACTCTGAGAAGAAATCTAGCATTTCTACCTCCACTGCTACCTCACAGAGCAACACAAATGTTGCCATGACCTAGCTGGCTCTAGCTTTTTACCTCCATAGTAGCAAACCCAACCCATTTTGGCTGTTCAATTTAAGAACGTATTTTGTACATTTCTCTCAACAGTATGCTAATATTTAGCCAAGCCATTGCCACAGGTTATTTCTGCAGACTAGATAAAAAATGAAGTGAACATAATAAGCACTCACGTCAACATAACAACATTCCTTCTTGCTTGACATCCAGAATGCTTCTAAGTCATGTCTAGAGTGCTGGGTTAAGATGACACCAACCTCTGTACCATAGTGCCTTCATCATTCTTGGCATGCTTCTGGTTCTTGGTGTACTAAAGAGACATGTGGGTATTCTTTTCCTCCCTTTTTTTCCAGAGAATGTTTTTATCAACACAAAATGTTGTGTTCACCACAGCGCATTAGCTGCTTCACTCTTCTAAGAGCTGAGAGCAGAGATGCTCTATAAAGTTGACATTACTATGTAACTTCAGACTTCTCCAAAACTCCCTCCGGTCAAAATTGTTCACATTTTCATTAAAAGGCAAAGCATTTTGTCCTGTTTACAGTAAAATGAAATGCAGAAAGAATACAAAATGAAAGACAGGCAGCAAGGCAGAAAAAAAGTAGAAAAATGTTCATTGGGACATTATATTACATAAGAAGCCAAAAGCTGTGAATTATTTTTCTGAAGAAAGCCTAATACTGAACCAAATGTCATTTATATATATATATATATATATGATTGCTATAAAAATTAAGGACCAAATGAATGCAAGAGGAAACTTGCATGCCTACTGAACAGTGTTGTGTGTCAAAAGCACTTGAACCTAATTTAACCACAGCCAAAATGATTCAGCTGTGGTTAAGCAGGTCAAGAAGGTCACCAAGATAATTTCACTGATATCAGCACTGACAGGCTGGAAAATACTTGATGAGGAACAGCAGAAGCTTTAGGAATTCACCAGCACACTCCTCCGGAAGAAAATGACACATGACCCTATATGACACCACTCATGCCAGAAAACTGAAGGGTGGGTTCCTGTTTCTACACTGAACTTTTGATAGCCAGGATAATCAAACCTCCCTGTAACTGCTCCATCAGGAGCAAGCAAGATTTCACCTATTCTCTGGGCAAGAATCCAATGGAAGTGGAGCATCACATGGGCAGATGAAGAGGGAAGTAGAGATTTCATTTCCCTGTCTATCGATAGACATTAAGTACATTGGAAATAATTGTAACTTCTTTTCAGCATCCTCACAAACCTGCTGTGAAAGGGGGTACCCGCGTAGCACAATATACCAGAAAAGACACTTGGTAATATGGGGCCACCACTGTGGCAAGAATAGAGGGAATAATGAAAGCTACATAGAGATTGAGTTATATTTAAAATCTCTCACGGCCTATCGTAATACTTCACCTCTTATTTTTTCAATAGAGACAAAGGGGCAGCTAGTAAATTCCAAATTTCAATTCATCCTGCATTATAAATAGTGATTCATTAGTACTCCATTTTATATCATCTGCTGATGATTGGAATCAACAGCATTGAAGTTGTCTACTCAATAATTTTTCAATCGTTTCTTTTCATTTTATATTCTCATAAATACAAAACAATATCAAAGTTCTCTCTGAAAGCAGCTGCTCATAGTTTCACCCTGGAATCACCATAGAGAAGTTACAGCCTTGATACTTTAAAATTCTTCCTGTCCTGCAGGATAAATTCTGTTGCATAATGTAATTTTCCTATAAAACAAGCAAATCCGTGAAACATTTCCTTCCTTTAGGCATAGATGAGTTTTAGAGTAAAAAGTGTAAGCTTACAGAACCAAATTTTATTTAACAGAACTCATACCTTTTTTCCATTAATATAAATTAACACTGTACAGAGTTAGAATACATAAAGCTGTATGAACCAGTGGTCTGTGTCATTAAGGCAATCAGGATAAAAATATTGCAAGGAAAGAGACCTGGTGTGTGGACTTACAGTTTAGATGGCATGTGCAAGTGGCTTTGTCTCTGAGGTGGAGTTGGGATGGGCTATTGTAGCCATTGAATTAAAATGTTGAAACTAAAAGGAGCTATTGTTCTGGGCAGGGGGAATTTCAGGGCAAATGCTCAGGCATGTTTGCATGGCCACAATATGCCAGTGAGCTGAAATTTAAGGCTTGCTACTCTAAGCATCCACACAGCAAATGCTCTTGAAACTAAAATGATGACTAGGAGCTTGAGCACAGGGTAATTACAGTCGCCGATGAAGTATACCAGCACTCAGACCTCAAGACTTAAATCAGCTTTCTTGGGAATGGCCCAGGCCTTTTACCCAGAAGACTTGCACGTGGAAACGATTTGGGAAGCTGATCCTTGCTTCCTCTCAGCTGTTACCTAGTAACTAACTGCGCGAGTGCTTCCAGTCCATTTCACAGCAGAGTTGCACAGGTTAGCTTAAATGGCTCGGCCAGGCAGCCAGAAAGCCCCGGCAAATCAATGCCGTCAGCGTGTTACCGAGGCATTCGGTGGGTGCTCAGGAAGAAGGATGCATCCAGAAAGCGTTGAACTCCAGGAAATTTCAGGCAGAAGTATTTGATTCTTACCATCAGGAGCAAATTTCTGTTGGCGGGATCATTGTTGTCTAGCTCAAGGCAGTGATTAATTACTACTTAGAGCAAGCTGTCACTATCCATCAGCTGCAGGGATGTAGGAGCGGTTTATACCTTCTGATCAGCGGTCCTCTTCATCAGTAGTGATTGCTTATTTATGGAGATAAGCTGCCATTGCTGACCAGCTGCTTCACACTATGGCTACCTCTGGGGATAAGCAATCACCATGAAGCAACAGATTATTACTGAGGCTGCAAATGCACAGGTATTTACAGCAATGAATTTACCATATAGCAGCACCTAATTACAATCAGGCAGTACAACTGCCATAACCACATTCCTCTCCAAACTTTGTCCTCCCCTCCTTTATCCCCATCCCTACATCTTGTTTCAGCACCCTCTACCTTTCTCTCTCTCGATAGGCTGTCTTATCCATCCTTTCCAGGCATCCTCCTGCCCATATTTGTGCTGACATCTCCCTACATCTTGGGCCAGGACCCGAGGCAAGCTGCCATCAATCCTTACCCCAGGGGAGTCAGCTGGATGGGCAGGGGGCAGAGAGCCTCCGCTGGGGGCCCATGCAGGCTGCCGTGTGCTGGGGGAGGTGAGGACGACAAAGACCCTGCATGAGTACAGCATTTTGACCAGGGGGCCCATGTCATGGCTTACATGGCACAGATATTCAAACAGCAGCCTGGAATATCACATTGTAGTGCCAAACCCAGTGTTAATTGTTTAAGCTGGTGGCCACAAGGAGGTCGGGAGCCCAGAGGTGTCAACCAGCTTGAACGTGCTTGTCTGTGATGATGTACTTCTCTCTCTTACTGTATTTCTGACAAGGCAATATTTACTATTTGATCCTAACTTTTATTCATTCACAAGCTGAACCAAATACTTCTTGAATGAATTCTGTTTTCTAATTAAGACTCTTCTATCTATAGACCTGACTCTTCTAGGAAATGTTGAGGAGAGTTAGAACTTTGTTTCCAAAATTAGTAAAAAAATTCAGAGTTGAAGTCATAATTTACACAAAATCCCGTTAAGAAGTCACTGGAGTGCTCATGACCATTATTTGCTCAATTTGTTATTGCTGTGCTATCATTCCCAGCTGGCTGTACTTTAAAGAAATCAATATGTTTTGTCTTCCAAAACCCTAAAGAGAATTGCTTTGGTCGTGGTGATGAATTCTGCCATGCAGTCCTCACTTGCCTCTCAGAGCTCTTTTGGCTGGACCTGAGCTCTCCAAAAGTGAAGAAAAGGAGTTTTTGACACTGTTGGATAAATCTCATGGTGAATCTCCTTCAGACAGACACAAAGACAATGTTGCTGTTCCCTCTGAGGTTGTTTGAAGTTTTGCCATTGATTTAATTCAGCGCAGAAGAAACCCATTACCTCCTATTTCTCTGAAAGGTGTCATGAACAATTATGATATTTAATAAATAATTGTCTAATGATATATATGTCACCTAATCAAATCCAACTCAGTTTCTACAAGTTGCTCTCTATCCTCTTAGAAGCTTTTTATTTTGGCCCTTCCTGTCTCTACTTCTTACTCGAGAATTCAAAGGTGTCTTTTTCTATATACAAGTTTGTTAGAGATTTTATTTCCTTATTGCCCACATTTTGAATTAACTTGTTTATTCAATCCAGTTCTGGCAAAAAACAGTGCTTCCCTGTTTCTCTTTATCTTCTTTGTCTGAACATGGTTACAGTGATTCAAATGGAGACAGAGAGACTTTAATGTGATTTCAACAGAGTTTTCTTAGTCAGGAGGTAACACAAACCAGGCTTCCCTATTTGATTTTGCCTCTCTACATATGTAGAGTATAACATCTGCGTAATGGTTTCAAACACGAACAATAAAAGTGAACAAGCCTATAGTGAATCATATATTGCTTTCTAAATATTCATACTGAATCAATACGAAAGACTGGATGGGCTAACTGTGGCTCAAGCTGAAGCGAAGAAATAAATAAATGACTGAGCAACGGTTATGCATTGCATTTCACACGGGTTTGATTTTTAACAGGAGAGGGTCAATCATATAACACCAGGGAGAAAGATCACCAACAATATTCCAAACTGCTATAGTGGAGTGGTGTCAAACATTTTCTTGCTCATTAGCTAGTGAAACCCAGACTCTTCAGGGTATGAGAGGAGGTGAACCCACTCATCAGCACATAGCTCACTGCTGAGGCTTGGATCCCATGCCCTGCTTTGCCTCTGACCATTCAAGGTCTTCAGCATCAGCTACCTAAATTCAGTGGCATGACCTGGGCATGAGTCTTTTGGTGTTATGGATATGGCATGGCAGGGAAAAGAGGGTCCTCGGTGGGGCTTCCTACTGAAACCACTTCCGTACAAATAAATAACCATAAGACCAAAGGTTCAGGGAGAACAGATTGTAAAGCCTACTGGTGGAGAAATGACAGAAGAATCAAGTCCCTCATTCTTTCAATGTTTAGTCAGTTAGGCAAGTGGAAGCTCTCCATTATAAGAAGCTGAGAGAAACATGCTTCAGAAGAAATGGCTTAAAGTACCTGTCTAGGATGTGGAGACTGGTACCAGAATTTTTTGCGTTTTAGATTATGCTATTACTAGACATCGTGTGGTATGCTCTTGAAGTATTATCCTGCCAAAGACTATTTCTTACATTTCAGACAGAGTTTGGTTAAAAACACATGAAAAATTATGGATCTTTTGTCTGATAATGGTTTTTTTTCAATTAAAAAATATTTCAGTAAAACATCCCAGAGCAGCTTTATTTGCTATGAACAGATCAGACCAGACAGTGCCACTGCCAATCTCCTCAGCTCTCCATCTTGTGTTCAAATTATACCATGATAAGTTAAAAAGGAGATATGGCCTTGTACTCTGTAGAATGCCTGAAATGCATCTAGCATCTCTATCAAAAGAATATGAATTGTTTGCAGACTATGAATATTTTTTATTTCAGCATGATTTTTAGCCAACTAGAATATTCAAAGTATTCCAGCTGAAACTGGACCCCACGAACTCTTTCTACATGATAGCATTATCAAACCCCTTTCCTTCCAAAGATCTTTACAAAAGAAATAATGTCTCTCCTAAACTTTTTGCTTGACATCCCTTTCCTTTTTGCACATGACCATCCGCTGCTTTCAAAAAATGTGAACAGTGAATCACATTTTTTTTTTTTTCCAAAAACATTTAGAAGCCAAGATTCCCTGTAGAATACAAAATTTCATGCTGAGAATGCAGTCGTTAAAAAAATTTAGAAAGCAGAAAAATCCATTACTGGGATTTTGTATATTTAAAGCAGAAATATCTGATTATTAAATCACATTTTCCTAACTTTTACAATGATGCCTAGGAGTACAGATATACTTGTATCATTTCAGTCGTTTGTGTTGTGAGAGATTGTCCCCTTCTTTTTACACTCATTGAAAATTCATACAGATCAGCTTATACTGAACTCTGATGGTACTGTTTTAATCAAATGTAGAGACACTGAAAATTATTCCAATACATAGACTTTTGGGCAAAATGGATTCTTTGAATGAGAAGAATTCCAGTTGCAAGGAACAGTAACCTAGTTCAATAAGATTTTTTAAATGAAGTATTAAAATTTTTAAAAGTTACTTGTCTATGAATCAGTTTCTTTAAAGAATCTTCTTTAAAATTCAGTTTGCGGTGCTGGCTTTTAAAGTCTCTGACAGACAGAAGATTTAACAAAGCTTAAAGAAGGGTGTTTTTTTGCTCTTCCTCATAATACTGGCAGAGGACAATCCTGTTCTCATTAGAGACAAGAAGGATACAGAATATGAGCTTTGAGGAACGTTTATTCCTTTCCCTTCTTTCCCTTTCCCTCTCCTTTGCCCTTTCGCCTGCCTTTGTCCTTTCTCCTCTCCTTTTCTTTTTCCCTTTTCCCATTCTCATTCCCATTTCCCCTTCCTCTTTCCCCCTGTGTTGTCTCCCTGCTTTCTCCCTTTCTCCCTCCTCTTTCCTTTTTTGTCTTCTTTTATCCCTTTTCCCTAACCTTGCCTCCTCCCCTTCCCCCTGCCTCCTGCTCCAGAGAAGTTTTCACCAAGTCTGGACATCACTGTTACCATCTAAGGAGAACTGAAAACAGATTTTTTCATCCAATTATCCCTAATTTTGGGAGGTGTTTGAATTTGATCCAAATCTATACATGGACAGTCCTATACAACATCACTTTGTCTTGGCAGTGGCTCAAGATGTGCATTCTTCCTACAGGAGGTCGTCAAATCATTTCCAGCAGTTACTGTGCAACATGCCTTTAGGTCCCAACTTTCTAGCTAGTGAATGATTTCTGAATGTATATTTGCTGTGTAGTCCGATTGGATTAAAATTATGGGCCATTTCCACAAAGTTTAATTTTCACTTGTTCTTTGTTAGCGCCAATGGTTATGTCTCTTAAGTGTAAGGTATTTTTCTCTTCTCTGGCCAAGCAATGTACTTTTTATGCATGACAAATGGCAAATAGCAGACCTTGTGCACATGTGAACGGAGAAATAGTTACAAGCAGCAGCCGTTCCCCGAGTATCTGTGAGAACAAAGCATTCATTCACATAGCAAGCAAAGATAATAACGATCTTTTTGATGCTTTCTAGTGTTCAACCAAGAAGGCAAAGTGGATTCACACTATGAGTAAAACAGCTCCATGGAGACTGTCTTGTCAGTCTTGTCAAACACCAGGTTGATGCTTACTCAGCTGCCTGTGAGACTTTTCTGCTCATCACAGTCCAGGCTAATAAAAAAAGGGAACTTGAACAGTTTCTGCAGTAGCTTCTGACCACTGTACTGAAGTCTTGAAGGATCATATTGACAACTGCTGGACAGATTTCTTGTATTCAGAGGTTTTTTTCCAAAAATTATTCTTCCTGGCACCTGTATGGGTTGAAGTGGCATAAAGAAGCTGTGGGGGTGGAATTTTTATCTTTAAACTTACTAATTTTGCAAAGTGCCTTCAGATTTCCACAGCTTGAAAATATCCTTAAGCAGTAGTAATTTGTAGGCTCTTATCCTTATTTCAGATGAATCTCTTTTCACAACTATTCACATGATTCTGCTTAAAGTAATGAATTAAAAAGGAAGAAAGTATTAGCAATTAAAATCACGTGCACCATCAAGCTTCCAGTAAAGCAACTAGGAGAAGTAAATTAGACAACCTCTACCTTAATTTGATAATAGCTACACAAGCCAAGGGGGTTTTTTTCTGCCTAAAATTCAAAATCAAAATGATAAAAAGAGGAAGTGTAGACAGCTGCATTATGTTTTCTAAAAGATCCCTAAATAAGAGCAAGATTTTCTTTCAAAATCTAATGATGCATCAACTCCTACTTTGAGATTTTCAAAAGAGTGTGTTATCTAACACATTTGGAAACATGGCAACTTATCTCAATGCATAAGTGAGGAAGAGCAGACAGACAAGGAGGGCCTTGTTTTCCCAGCTCCCTGAGAGTCCCACTCGTTAGGCTACCTCTGCTGACTTCAAATGGCTATAGCTAGCAAGTACTGGCAATTCTAATTAATTTTTCTGACCTTCCCCACTCTCTGATTTTGCAGTCTCCCTTTGGCAGCAACTGCAGATGTATGACATTAGGTCTCCCAAGCCACATCCCCTTCCAGCAGCGAGTTTCATCACCTTTTCCCTTCCAACCCCTGACTGAATTACCTTCTCAGCACTAGGTAGAACAGGGCCGGACTCTCCAAATGACAACCTGATCCATCAGTTTTATTGTCACATCTGCCTCTCTGTATATCCCTGCCCTCTTTCCCTCACAGTTTCCCAGCTACCAAGTAGAGGCGCAATATTTCCCATTCCTTTCTCTCAGCTCAGCTCCAATTGCAGGGCCAATTACCTCTGCACAATTGTTATTTCAGCTCTCCACCGGTTACCTGGGCCAGCAATTTCTTGAGCCACATTAGTGATTCCTTTCGAGTTCAGGCTGCATTCTGTATATTGTGTTTTCTCACTGAACTCAGTTGTTCTGTACAGGAACCCGTAAGCCTGAGATGCTCGAAAATACAGCAAATGCCCAAGCAGTTATCCCCTGCTCTGTATGACAACTGTGAGCACTGGAAAACCTATTAGCCCAATTAGCAAGTCTGATTTCGGATGCTGTCTACAGTTTACTTAGTGCCTAAACACTGATGCAGTAAACGTCACTCCAGGGACGTGAGGCCCTGAATACTGAAATAACAATACATATATGTTGTTTTATAGTTGGAAGAGTGTGTCTTTCCAGAAAGCTGGGAGAAAGAGCCAGCACAAAAATATATGAGTAGCATTTCTTCTGGGAAAAAATAGGATGAAGGCAATACTGTGGAACATATTTGCTCTCCTCTCTGCCAAAGCAAATTTTTCTCTTACTCTATGGCCAAACTTTCACAACATGTTGAGCCCCCAGCAGCCTCTTGTGGGACACTTGTCAGAAGATTTTCAAAAAATTAACATCCTATTAAACAGAGAGCTTGCTATAGTCCCATTCACCCTTCCCTCTGTGTACACCTGCCTGTGCATTCTGCTATTTAAGTACTGTTTCAAAAAAGACCGGTATGAAGGTGGCTAAAAAAAATTCTGCCTTCTACTCTCAACTTTTCTGGGTCAAGCTGTGCGGAGACTGTATGATTATGATTCTGCTTTCCCTCTTTTACACAGTCACTGAAGACTTCCAAATTTCATGGTTTCTCTCACTTAAAATCTTCTTCAGAAAACATGACAAATACAGAGGTCTGCCTCCTTCTGCAAATGGATGAGAATATACTTCCTTAAGAAGAACTAAAAAACAGAGTGTAGCCACGCAAGGTAGCTGCATCCCCCTCACAGTACCCCCCTTCTATGGTCAGTAATTGACATTTTTTATTTCTACTTTCAAAGGACCTTTGAAATAGAAGTAAAACTTCTGTAGCAGCAGGATGCTATTGGTTGCTGTACAGGCACAGTATGATGCAGTATATATTATATATATTGCATATAATTGCATATATAATATATATATAATAACAAATATATATATGTTATAGATTATATACATTTTTTAATCTTTCAATTGGTTCTCTGCCAAGTCTCTTGACACCATGATATGCTAGGAAATAAGTTTAAAATATTTAACTTCAGAAATAACCTTCCTCTCTGAAATCTCTTTTAGGAAAAAGCCACAGTGACACAATGGAACAGCTTTATATATAGAAAGAGAGCTTTACCCGTAAAAAAAAATAATTACTCGAATGCAAAAGAGAATCCCTACAATTCTAAGAAATTTGCACTTCTACATATTGCATTGAAACACTGACATTGCCATTGAATGCAATCAATTATTTGAGCCTAACATTTCTATTAAAAAATAGAGTTTGTAAAATGGAATTTGACTTACTTCACTTTCAAGAAACCCTATGCCATAAAAATGTCCTTTCTCTAATCAAAATATCACCTGAATGAAGTCATCATGTTTGGCCTGATTGCATTTTTTCTCCATATATGTGCAGCTGCATTTGCTTCTCCATAAATGTCATTTGATTATGAGAAAATAAACAGGGAAGGACTCACAGGGAGTAGGTACAGGGCCTGCTTGTTTACCTGCCGCAGCTTTCCCGGCTGAAGAACAAATGTCATGCAAATGGTGTACCAGCAATGAGCTGCCAATCATCCTGCCTTGGCATTCATGGTGATTTGCTAAATCATTTAAAGAGACATGCTTTACTAAATGAAAAAATATCAGCGGCAAGGGCCTGTGTTTAAACATGGGGCTGAGTTATTATCCCAGTAGGCTGGAATGAAATGAAGACATCTTCCAATTAAAGCTTGCAGATGAACCCAGACAAACCCCCCTTTTTTCATAAAGACAGGCAGATTATGATTGGGAGAGAACAGCGACAGAGGCTTTCATTACAAGCTGATTATGGTGATATAATTCCCAGTGCTGTGTGTCTGCGGGCCCAACTTCACATTTGAAGGTTTTTAATATAATTTCCTTAGGGTGAAATGCTGAAGATTTATTAAACTTTATGAAGGGCTTACAGATCCAATTTAAGAGGACATATCATAGGGCAAAACTGACAGACGATAAAATACATTCCAAGAAGAGAGAAAGAGAGAGAAAGAAAGAAAGAGAGAGAGAGACAAGGAAAGAGAGAAAGAGAGAAAGAGAGAGAGAAAGAGAGAAAGAAAGAAAGAGAGAAAGAGAGAAAGAGAGAAAGAGAGAAAGAAAGAGAGAAAGAGAGAAAGAGAGAAAGAGAGAAGAGAGAAAGAAAGAAAGAAAGAAAGAAAGAAAGAAAGAAAGAAAGAAAGAAAGAAAGAAAGAAAGAAAGAAAGAAAGAAAGAAAGAAAGAAAGAAAGAAAGAAAGAAAGAAAGAAAGAAAGAGAAGAAGGGAGGGAGAAAGGAAAGGAGGGAAGAGAAAGAAAGGAAGAAGGAAGGAAAGAGAAAAAGAGAGAGAAAGAAGGCAGGAACGGAGGGAGGGAGGAAGGAAGGGAAGGGAAGGGAAGGGAAGGGAAGGGAAGGGAAGGGAAGGGAAGGGAAGGGAAGGGAAGGGAAGGGAAGGGAAGGGAAGGGAAGGGAAGGGAGGAAAAGAAAGAAAGAAAGAAAGAAAGAAAGAAAGAAAGAAAGAAAGAAAGAAAGAAAGAAAGAAAGAAAGAAAGAAAGAAAGAAAGAAAGAAAGAAAGAAAGAAAGAAAGAAAGAAAGAAAGAAAGAAAGAAAAAGAAAGAAAGAGAAAGAAAGAAAGAAAGAAAGAAAGAAAGAAAGAAAGAAAGAAAGAAAGAAAGAAAGAAAGAAAGAAAGAAAGAAAGAAAGAAAGAAAGAAAGAAAGAAAGAAAGAAAGAAAGAAAGAAAGAAAGAAAGAAAGAAAGAAAGAAAGAAAGAAAGAAAGAAAGAAAGAAGAAGGGAGGGAGAAAGGAAAGGAGGGAAGAGAAAGAAAGGAAGAAGGAAGGAAAGAGAAAAAGAGAAAGAAGGCAGGAATGGAGGGAGGAAGGAAGGGAAGGAAGGAAGGAAGGAAGGAAGGAAGGAAGGAAGGAAGGAAGGAAGGAAGGAAGGAAGGAAGGAAGGAAGGAGTTTAAGTTTTGGAAACCATCTAAAAAGGATTATTTGTTAATTTAAACTATCCCTTTTTTAAGCAACAGCTATAATTTTCTAAGGTTTGTCAGAATTCTATTATTCTCAGGTTTGTTTCATGGTTAATAAAATCTAAGTGTTCAGATTCTTAATTTTTGAGTACTTCAAAATTGTATTTTTTCAAGGAAAATGGACTAAAAAATAGTTCAGTGAGATCACTGATTTTTTTTCAGGTACATATTGTAAAGACCAGCTGTATTTCTGCATTTACGTGCTCCTTGACTCTCCATTTCATTCAGGTGTCACTTTGTGGATGTATGCAGGTGCATATCCAATCACCCGCATATCCATTTGCGTATAAGTAGGAATAAGTGGGTAAGTGTAAGTAAATATACAATAGTAACTATAAACATGTGAACAATTCTGAAAAGTCTTAACACACACACACACACACACTTGTGCACAAGCATGCACATCCACATCACAGTTGGCAGTGAGATTTTCCCCTACTGCATGTGTAGTTGTATCTTTTGATGTATGAAATATCACACTGTGTTTATAATGTATATTCTGGAAAGCACAAAAATAAGTCGACACATTGGGTTGTTAGAAAGCAGGGAGCAAGGAAGATAATAGCAATTTGCAATGTCCTTTTTATTTGTTTTTTTTTTTTTTTTCCTGTTTAAGTGCCAGGTTATTTGTTCAGCTTCCAAAAAAGGAAGAGGAAAGAAAAAGAATAAAAATGGAATGATGAATGGCAGTAGCCCTTCGCTCCAGATAAATTCAAAAAACTAAGTCCACCTGGTGAGCACAAGGGTGAGAGCTAGCAGGAAAAATTGTCTCTTTGGGAATTTCAGTCAGTTTTTACATCTTCCAAAGTAGAGTTTAATATTCACAAAAAAGAATTACTCTGATCACAGATCCAACCTGAACTAGAGGTAGCAGAAGCAGCCAGCTGCTTTGTATCATTCCCTTTGCTGTTTCATCTGCAGAAATTAGGACTTGACAGCAAAAAAATAAGGTATTCCAGGTCCAACCTCTTCTTTTCAGAGGTGTACATTGTGTATTCATTGGCTATGGGGAACAGGGTTTGAATCATAGGTGAGGATACCCTACTATATTTACGCCTTTGATTAGGCGACTAAATTTCACTTCCAACATCTGAAAGAGATCCAAAAGCCACAGAAGGTAATCAGTCTCCTGAATAATCAGAATTTACAGAAGAAATCTTATATAGTGATGAGGTTTTTTGCCTTAATCTGAAACGACCTTGTTAGATCATGCTCTAAACTTTGCCACCAACCTCACTTTTATTTTTGATCTAAGTCAATGTTTGATCTCAACTTTCCAGGGATAACCAACAAATATGCTAATTCCGGTTCTGATCTAGTACACAGTAAGCATATTTCACTTTTTCTTCAAACTATAAACTATCTTCTAAAAGATTACTGTAAGAAACTGCAAAGAAAATGCATGCTAACTGAGACATATTAATTTAAAGACATTTATTTAAGCTCTTGGTTTGGCTCTTTCTCCTGGAAAGGCCACAGAAAGAAAATCAGGCTTTTTGTCACTCAGCCTTCTGCTGGCATCACCTCAAGATATATTTTGATTGACTGTATTTTAAGAGCAATACATACATCTTATTCTCATTGAAAATTATGTTCTCTCAAAAGATATTTATGTTTCCATACACAGGAAAGGAGACGTTTGGTCTAGCTTCTTGGCTTGGGGAAGACAGTGTACCCGCCAACTGTTCTCAGTTTTGTTTTACAAACACCTCTTTAAACCTCACATCTTTCGGAGGGTAGACCTCTGTTACTTTGTCCTTGTACAGCACACAGTAAAACGGGCAAGCCTTTGCAAGTACAGACTACAGATACAACAGCAATGATAAGATAAATGTATTAGACCCTCAGACAGTATGGTACTTGTTTAAGTTTGCCTTTTGTAAAGAAGTAAATGCATTGACACACTTAATACTACATAAGGAATTAGAACTAACAGCGAGGTTGTGTGAAACTGTTTCATTGCTGTGAAACTGAGATAACAAAATGGAACTGCTTTGAGATCAATAAGCAAAGATTTAATAGAAGATCTACGTAATTTCTTGTTATTTCCATGCAACCTAGAAATAGGGGTAGTCATTGCATGGTATTTAGTTACCATTTACCCATCAGACCAGCCTTTAACAAAAAAAAAATGGCTTTGAGTGGCATGACGTATTTGTGTGAGTAATGTTTGGTTGCCACACTGCACACCTCCATGCTTGGATGAATACGAACAGCACAGGCAGCACTTCACATCCCTGATTATCATGTAGAGGTGCTGACAACTCTGCAAGGATCCTACTGCTGGTGAATTTGTCTGATGTCAGATAAGATTAACCCTGGGCCACACCACCTGAAGAAAACTCACAAACAATTTTAGTTAGTGGCCAAAGCATGCCCTTAGCAAAGCCGTATGTGCATATTGGGGGTTCACCTATACTATCACCTTAATATATGTATATTATGTAACCCACTGATCAGCTTGAGTGATGTCTCCTGAACAACAGCCGTCACAGCTTAGGCCTGCAGAACCTGGCTAATTTAAGCAGTGGATATTTACTTGTTTTGTTCTTTAGATCAGCTGTCGAGCACAGGCCACATCCTGTGACATTTCTGTGACTGTTTCCCCATTGAAGAAGAACAAGGGACTGGATGATTCTAGTTCTGTTCATTCAGCCTTCCTTTGCCTCTCAGCCTGACCTGATTGAGATGGTAGCCTTATTGTGGTTTGTTGATTTCCTTCTGTTTGAATAAAAGCTCCAATTATTCGCGCCATCTACTGAAGCACAACCAAATCCTCCTGCTAGGAACCAAAATCTCATGCAAGATTTAGCTAATAAATTGTTCCTTGCTTTCAAATCAAAATTGTCACTTTCATCACTTAGTGACACAAAATCTTACAGAACAGGAGAAAAGCTGAACTTCTAGTGGTCAAACAAGACATCATCCTGTTCTGTAGTCTCTTTTGCCATATTGTAGGCAGAAGTGCACTGACAAAAGAGGGTTCAATCATTACCAGCCAAGAAAAAAAATCCAGGCTTGTTCTAGATGGACCTGGGTTTTTGAGCCATATCAGTCATATGCACAGCCAAAATCATGTACTTCAGTGCCTGCATATATTCTCTCATGCTTCCATCAGACATTTTATGAATTCTGTCCTTTCGGTTAAGAGCCTTACATTAGTTGCTTCTACTCAAATATGGTTGTTTCAGACCTACGCAGGCAGAGGAAGGTGGCTTGAAAAAAGGAACCTCTCTCTTTATAATTCTCCTTTACTTCAGGTATGTCTACATAGGACCTCCCACTGTTATGCAGAGTAAACATCCACCTTAGTTCATACAGTGACAAGCTAAACAGGAGTTTAATTTTGAAATAAATTTTCTTAATTCATTTAGCTTTGATCCTGTGAACTTGTGCTGATGTTAAAACACATAAGGTACCTTGAGAAGACTTGTTAGTATGCAATAGAGGGGTTAAACAGGATTGATTTCCCCAGGATATGAATATAGAAAGCTAAAGTTATCTGTTCACCAAAGACTCAGGCTCTGGTGAATGATCGTGATTGTAATCTTGCTACAGTTCATCCACAAGGCTTGTCAAGATAAAGAGCAAATCAGAAACAATACCCGTAATCCTCCAGGAATTTGCCGTCAAACTGACTACTTATTCTCTAATAGGATTTTTCCCATTTTTATATCAGACACATTATTGACCTGTAGAACTCATTCACTTGTTAATACTTGCGAAGTATTGAATTATTAATAATTATAATTATTATTTATTATTAATCTAAGGAGACTAAGTGAACACTTCAGTATATTTCTAAAAATGTTTAGAGGGTCACATGGTGAGAGTAATGTCTGCATATATATGTGGTAGAAAAAAAAAAGAATATTCTTCAGGCTTCGTGCATAAACAGATCACTACCTGGGATTAGGCGAAAAGCATACGTCACTCAATTGAAAGAGACGTCATTGAATTGAAAAAGTTGCATATTTTGAGCACAATGTTTTTTACGCATTTCCAGAATGACTCCAGAATTGGCTACGGTTAGAGATTTGCGCCAGAAGAGAATTAATTATCTGTTCAAAGAGCTTGCTGGCAGAGCAGCTCTTAAGGAGTGATCCTTTCTGGCGAAACTGTGAGACTGACTCCTAGAGCCCCATAGTAGGGACATACACCCAAACGCTATAGGTTGATTGCATAAAATGCATGACAGTAATTGCTGTGTATCCAAGAATGACTGTCAAAAGAGTACTTTGAAGTCATTTTCTTGCAGCATTAGGAAGACTGCAGCAGAGAGGCTGAAATCACAAAAACTATTCTCAGGCTTTCTCAGTTCTGTGAAGTACAGCAACTAAGTTGTATTTCCCCTAATCTTTGGAAAAGTTAGGAAATATAAACCTTAATAGTTTGACATTTAGCACAAAAAATATATACGATGTGCTTTTATAAGTACTGTCGGCTCCCAAAATCATGCATTTAAAAGCTATAATACTAAGTTCAGACCATGAATAGCTTTGGTTTAAGGGTAAGCCTGGGATATGATGATTCTGAGTCATCTGTAAGACTAAATTATTAAGGACTTGCTTTGTGCTCTGGGCAAAGATATAAGAACTGAATAAAACATATGTGCTTCCACACTAAAAAGAATTGCAAGGCTCATGTTCTGTAGAAAGGTCTATTTGCCAGTCGAGAAACAGGAAGAAGGAGAACTGTGGGTGTCAGCAATAAATAAGTAAGACTGAGGACTTTTTTAATAATTCTACAGGTGAGTGAGAGGTGATTTTTCTGCCAAGTCATGCTATCAGAAAGAGTTTCTCCTGCAGGAGTTATGCTCACAACACATAAGCACAGAATTAATCCCACCACATAAGAAGGACCATTACAGAATCAATGGCTGAGCTTATGCAGGACGGTGTCCCCAGACGTAGCACCTGATCCCTGCAGTATTAATTTCCATGGCTGCCTTCAGCAGGTTGCATAGCATGATGTAAGTCACACTCGTTTGTTCAGAGTTTACATGTTTTGCTTTTTTTCCTGGCCTATCAATATGAAAGCAACCGAACAGTAGAAAACAAGTGCTTTGGTGTCAGCAGGATTCAAGTATACCTATATTTTCAGTGAGAGCCACATCCTGCAACATGCAGAGCAGCCCTGCCATTAAAGATAAATTAGTTGGGGGGAGGGGCTGGTTGTCAGAAATGGATCCTAAATTTATTATTATTTTTGAATCCAATCTAATTCCTATCCTTAAACATACTGTGCAAACTGCAAAATTTCAATTTTCACTTTTCACTTTATTATACCTCCATCAGCACCTAATGTGTAAAAGCACGGTGAATATGTAATATTTTTCAATCTGTTTCGTTTCCATATGTCACTCCTTCATACAAAAAGAAACACTGTACTGATAATTTAAAGAATTAAACACTTTTGAAACCTCTTTCTATCATTACCCCAGGAGCTGACATAACATGGCATAATTAATTACTGTAGATTGCTGGAAATGGGTAGTGAGCACAGACTTAGGGCTGAGATCTTCTTTGGTTAGGCAAACTGGGTAGAATTTGAATCCAAAGAAATGTGGAATATAGCATTAACACATGAAGCAAAAGACTATAACCCCATTCAGATGCCTCTGCTTTTCACCATGACCGATGTGAATTAAACAGGTAGAAAGTAAAAATTATCCCATGTCTGGTCAGAAAGAAGAGACCAAGGAGCAGTTCAGCTTTCACAGGAGCCTGGCTGTAGAAGAGTGAGTGTTACCTGGCTGTAGAAGAGTGTTACCTGGCTAGACAGCGCGCAAGGAGCAGGAGTGGAAATACTTCACTGAATCACGGGAAAATCCATGGAAATTCATGCTGACTACACACAGGCTTACAATTTGTATCTCCAATTATCAAGAAGAGAGGGACAATCTATTGACGTAAAAGTGATGTGGAAGCTATGGAAATGTGGTGGTCTTTGGAGGTATTGAAAATATGGGTGAAGAGCCAGACTAGTGCAATAGGAATCTCTGTAAACACTTTCACATGTCTAAGCTTGAAGGACCGTACAGACTTGTAAAACCACAAAGTCCTGCCTTGAATATCCACTGGCTGAATGAAGCCATAAATGCTCCAAGAGTGGAAACCCACAGGTATGGAATTATACTTAGTTGCACGTATGTTTTTCTGCAGGTGGGTAAAACTCAGCTATAACACCTACAGTAGCTATGCCCACTGAAGGTGCTATGTGAGAGATCCACTGAGAAAAGTGAAAACCTGTAACAGAGAAAAATAAAGAGCAATCATTATAATAAAAAAAAAAAAAAAATCTTTGTGTTCTTTTTTTTTTTCTTCTTTTTCCCCCTTAATTGGCATTACTCTGTAGGCAGGTACCAGCAGTGTCAATATGAGGATATTTTGTTACTGGAAACAACAAAAAATACGCCTCTGAAAAATCAAGACCAGTTAATTAATTTTGCTCACAGGAAAATGTTCTAATGTCTCCATGAAAGAAGACTGATATGCCAGCAGAAAAGTGTATTTTCACCCTAAATTGACCTTCATCCCTCTCCTAAATCTCCATACAAGGCACAAGAACAGAGAGGAACTGCCCTCTCCAAGTAGACCTGTTTCTTTGCTAAATTCCACTAGTCTTTCTACTGTAAACCAAATCAACTCACACACCAGAGCTTAATCCAGTCAAGTAGCTCACCTCATAATAAATTTAATTATTAGCTGCTGGATTAGATTCCTATATGGCATTGTATCAAAAGCTTTTGCTAAAATCCAGGTAAAATATGTCCATAGCTTTTCCTCTGTCAAGCCTGTCAGATACTTACTCAAACAGTTCTTTCAGACATGTTAAGCATGACCACATTGTGTGATCTCAAGCTGATTTATGTTTAATTAAGTCAAATGTGTCATGGAGAGCCCTCTGTATTGCCTTCCTCATTCTTTTTTTTTTTCCTCTTCTTTTTTTTTTTTCTGATGACTTACATAAAAGTTACTTAAGATTTCAAAGAATTAAAATGTGAAGCAAAATAATACAAAATGTCTTAGGAAAGGGTGATTTCTATTATGACTTACAAAGATCACAGCTCATCAACTTTAGCAAATGTTATCACATTTATTCTCTGGTATTGTAGGGTAACACTGTGCATGTATTATCAATCCTTTCTAATCACACACTCCATTGAGAGGAGCATTTACGATGCTGCCTGCACAGGTGGAATGAAGCACATAGTTAAATGCCCTGCCTGGGCCCTCAACTGGATTAAATTAACACTGGAGGTGCTAAGGAGAGTCACAGCAGCTGACAAATTTGACCTCTGCTTTATCTATTGATAAAGCTATTGAAATGAAATTAAGAGATGCATGAGGGATCTGTACATTTAGATTTGGTTCTGGCTTTTATAGTTGTCAGCCCTAGCTTCTCTGTTGCAAAGAAAAGAAATAGGGCATTACTTAATCTTTTAAACTTTTAAATCTTAATTATTTTTTTTCTTTGTGCATTCTTTCTTTGAAATACACACAGGGAAATTGAGGATGTGAGCAGGGGTTGTCTCCAGATCTGATGACATCTTTAACAGCTTGTGGTTGTTTTGCAGAGATCCTGCCTGAGTCTACTATCACATATCCATGCATTACTCATTGCTATGGCAAGAATCAGATCTTTTTTATTAGCCAGATGCTGTTTTTCTCTCTCATGCATCCATAGTTCATGGAATGAGTGAGGAGAGAAAGGTTTGGCCCTAATTCTTACCTTTCTTTAGAGTATAAAAGATCAAATCATTTTAATGTCTGTAAAACTGCTTGATTCATATCCTTTACTCGTATGACCTAGCTTATATCTGCAATCTCTCATTGTTAGGAGATCATGCCTTTTACAACCCTTTCCAATTTCTTTTGCCGTCTCATCTTGTTCCCTTTTCTGAACAAGTTATCTCTGTCTAACTAATTCCTTTATTATATTCAATTTCAGGCAATAATGATTATCCCCTTATGCTAGTTCTATTGTCCTGGAAATACTCCAGTTTTGGTAATTGCATTCTGTTGACATAAAATCCCTTCTGCAGCTTCAGTTGGATACCGTATTCTCCTTTACTTCCTGTCCTAAAGTGCCATGTCTCGTCGCTGTGCAGTTCTAAACAGCTGCTCTGTTCTGCTCCACTGCTTTCTGCATTTAAGCGATTTGTGCAGTCACACGCTCGTACACACGTACACAGGCACACTGATTTGCAAAAGAAAGTCAAGAATGCTTTAGCTGCAATTACAATGCAGGTTGCTGGGTAAATAGAAGATTGTAGTTACTTGGCATTTCCTTGTTTCTGTCCCTATGAAACTGTCCCTCATGTATTTCTAATATTTATCTGCATTCTTTGAACATATTCTCCTAGTAGTAGTTATTTTCTTTCTCATTCTTCTCAAATCCACGTATAGACACCTTAATTCTTTTCCTTACCTGACATTCCTATTTCTTATACAGTTTTTTACCTCTATTTCTTTTTCTTTTAATATGATTTTTTTTTCCTCTGTGAGGTAGACATTGATTTCACTGCTAAGTAGTCTTGGGTTTTTTTCTGTACTGTCCAGTTCCCGTCCCATGTTGTACCTTTTGAAGTTCCTGTCTACTGACCTCATCACACAGACCTCTCTGTATGTCTTTTACTACTGTTATGGAACTTTATTCTATTGCTTTAGAGTGACTTATTCTCAGTGTACCACCATCTACTGGCTTCAGCGTTGCTTGCTTTCTCCTATTAACCTCTTCATACAAGACATTTCTGTGTGGA
Source organism: Larus michahellis (assembly GCF_964199755.1). Lineage (NCBI taxonomy): Eukaryota > Metazoa > Chordata > Aves > Charadriiformes > Laridae > Larus > Larus michahellis. The sequence continues at coordinate 41,525,009 of NC_133930.1, read as the reverse complement.
CAGAAGTCAACCTGTTCTCATGCATTTCAGGGAGACATCTAGCGTACTTGACTGTGCCAAGAGCCTTCCTGCTTGTGCTGATTTTTTGCAATTTTACATTCTGGTTTTGGATTTGCCACACTTCAGCTGTGCTTCACTATGCTAGTTTGCATTCTCATTTCACATATGAGGTTGCATTCTTCTATTATTAAAACAGAAAAGGAAAAAGTTTTCTCACAATTTGATGTTCATGTGGCCTCCTCCATCTGATTTGGTTGGAATATCCAGCTTCCTCAACCATTTCAGAGAAACAGGTGTTGGAATAATTTCATTAGTGAAATATATTGAATAACCCTTTTTTCAAGTAGGCGTGTTTCACACTAAGCCCTTTCTCACTAGATTCCGCCAAACTTCTTCCGGTATTGAGGTAATGAAGACGAAAAAGCCCAAGTTTTCTGTAGTGTTCATGTGACTCACGTAAGACCTGATTTCTAGAAGTTATAAGTACTGACGGTTATACTGAGTTAAGAAACAGAGGTTTAGGGATTTAGCACATATTTTTGAACATCTAGCTGTAAATTTATACCTTTTATCCTTCTAATACTTATATTTGAGACTAAAACTTCAAATGAGAGAAATAAGAAGCAAGTAAGAAAAAAAGTAAAAGTAGAACTCATCAATGTATTTGAGAAACATTTTTGTGATTTTAGAAAAGCACAAAATAATGAATAACTTGCAATCAGACCCTTGTTTTTCCTGCTGTAATAAATATTTATATTTTTACAGAGTTTGGATTAATAATTGCCAGTTTATTAAGCGATTCAAGAGAACACTCTAATATGACTAATTTTTATTTGTGATATTTTACTGGTTGTCTAAAGCTTATATTTTTTTGTACTCCCTCAATGTAGTAAACAATAAAACAGTGAACAACAAATAATGAGCATTTTCGTTTATGCACACATATTTTCTCATTCAGATGATTAACAGTCATTCCCAAAAACATTTGCTTAAGGCATCTGCCTGACTCGAAGGAGACACTTTAAGTTTTCTGCCTTTTTTTTTTAGATTGGACATATGTGTTTAGTCAATACAATAGAAGATACAGAAACTAACAAGCCAACACATGCTGGAAGGAAAAAAAATCCTGAGCCACTAAATATCAAGCAGTTCTAAACTGAATGTAGCCACTTAGAAAAAGGTTTAAAAAATGCCGACAAACTTTTAGGCTGCATTGAGAAATCGGTAAAGAAAAAAAATAGCAAAATATTATGATGCTATTATACAAACCGACAATATGTCCTTGCTTTTAAAACTATGTTCCATCTGGTTGCCTTACCTCCAATAGGAAATAGCAGAAAGAAGAAAGATGCAGAGAAGTGCAACAAAAATGACTAAAGCAAAAAGAGGTTTAATAGATAAACTAATGGACTGTAGCATTGGGACTACATTCAAACCCCAAAATGGCTGCATTTTAGAGAAGTGACATGATTCCTATGTAAAGTGCATTAACTGGAAGATTGTAGGTTAGATGTAGGCTACTATGTACATTATTAAAAAAAAAATATTTGATTCCCATACTCAGCATCTCCGCTCTCTTTCCAGAGGGAGCAAGCTAGGAACCAATTGCTCTTTTGTGACAGGGATGTTTCTTCAGATGCTATTTTTTGGCTTGAAGGAAGGGGTGATTATTTGGATCACTTCTTACTTTAACTGAAGCGAACTCACCCGTACATAACACAGGGTAGAGCAGACATCAGGCTAACCTTCCTTCACAGTTCAGTAAATGAATCTCGGACCTGACCTCTAATGCATCACTATTATTCCAACCTGGCACTCTGCTGAGTAGAGAGCTCTAATCATGTCGATTTTTGCCACGTGGCACTATAGTTTTTCGACAGGCTAGGAACAAGCCCTCTAGGAGCTAGATCACCGCCACTTGTCAATGATATCCACCTGCTTTTCTACTCAGGCCTTGTACTTCTAAATAAACAGAGAGCAGCACGGTGATATTATCACACAGCTGATTTCCCCAGTTGCAGCATCGATCCAGTCAGGTTCTGCACTTCACTAATGTATGTACAGCTACGTCTTTTTTGTTAATTACTTTCCACAGAGATAGCCAATTTTCAAAGATGCACTTTTAACTCACTAGAGATCCAATCAGCATCCAAATCAAGTACTGAGTCAGCAGATTTTTAGGTTACTGTAATAATTATTTTAATCTTTCGGAAACTAGAAGCTGCTCACAGTTTTTCTTGGGGGGGTGGTATTGTTATTTTATATCAAAGGATCTATGCTCTGTTTCAAATATTGTTTAGCAATGCAGATGAGATGATTGTGAAATGATACATCTTTAGCAGGCGGTAGTTATGGATGTAGTAAAATGCTAGATAAAATGTTAATTCTTTTTGCCTTAAAAAAAGCAGCTGAAAATAGAGTTGGGGGTGTTTTTTTCTTAAAGTTGTCCTCAAGGAATAAAGTAAGTTTGGTATAGTTTGGTATTCAACTGATGACAGCAGAATTTTTGCTCAGCATTTCTTCTGCAAAAAATCAAGAGATAATTGATGTAATGAGAAATTTAGATGGGGAATATTTGGATAAAAAATAAATGCAATAAGTTCTTGCATTTTTTCTGTTTTTTTTCCATGCACACAAACATACACACACATACACTCTGTACGTAGAATAGACACTTGCAGAGCTTTGAGTTTTGGAAGGATAGCATATGGAAGCGTCTACCCTAATACGTAGAATCTATCTGCCTTTTACTTTTGAAACAAAGCACACACTAAAAAAAATGGTGTAGTGTTTTCTCTGACTCTACTTTGAATTACATTCATCCATCAAAGGTTTTTAGAACTACTGCAAAATCCTGAAGACTCTGAGGTTTGCCTGCTGCTAAAAAGGTGCTCAGAAAGAGAATTTGTTCAGGCTAAAAGCAACACCACTGAATAAAACCATGTCTAAGAGAAATAGTCCTAAAACCCCTTTACCCATTTCTATTCAGTTATCCAACAGTGGTACCATGTTGTCTTCCTAGCTGGGTGGTTGTCTAGGTGAGAGAATGACCAAAAAATGAGGTTTGTTATGCAACTCATGTTCATCTACTTTTTCAGTTGCCACTGCCTCCTTTTATTTCAGTGGAGGACAAAGATGCCCCAGTTATCTGTGCTCCTCTTCTGCATTAGAAGGAGAGGTAGAGGATGTAGAGGGGAATGATTGCACATTAGGCATCCTTGTCTGACCCTTAGCCATCCATTGCAGAATGTCAGGAACAAAACTGGAGATCTGTGATCTTCCACCAAGAAAAGGGAACCAGCCGCAAATATTCTTCCTCCCTACCTATGACCTTGTGCTCCAGAAAAACAGAAAAAAAAAAAAAAAAGAAAGAAAGAAATGTGGGGTGATGGTGTGCTTTTAGCAAAGAAGTTACTGTTGGACAGGACACAGCTTTGCATTTAGTGAGATGGCCTACCTTACCACAGCTCAGAGACAATAAGCAAATAACACAGCTCAGGCAGCTTTGTTGTGCTAGAGCCAGAATGCAATTCTTAGTCCACCCAGGAAAAATAACGTAAACATCCAATCCCTTATTTGAGGAAATGAAGAATAGTTTGTATGGCTATATACAGAGTTCTTTGATACAATGAAGCTAACAAAATATGTATTCAAATCATCATTTAATTCTGCTTTAACAGGCTGTAACATAGAATCATAGAATGGTTTGGATTGGAAGGGACCTTTAAAGACCACGTAGTCCAACCCCTCTGCAATGATCAGGGATGTCTTCAACTAGACCAGGGATTTGGAGATTTCTTATTGGAATCTAGCTGGTTGATTTCTTTTATTAAAAGGTACAAAGTCACACAGGGCTGGGTATCTATATCCCAACGCAAAAACATAGTTCATTTTCATAAAAGGAAAATGTAGAATCATAGAATAGTTTGGGTTGGAGTGGACTTTTAAAGGTCATCTAGTCCAACCCCCCTGCAACGAGCAGGGACATCTTCAACTAGACCACGTTGCTCAGAGCCCCATCCAACCTGAACTTGAACGTTTCCAGGGATGGGGCGTCTACCACTTCTCTGGGCAACCTGTGCCAGTGTCTCACCATCCCCGTTGTAAAAATTTACTTCCTTATACCTAGTCTGAATCTTCCCTGTTTTAGTTTAAAACCATTACCCCTTGTCCTGTTGCAACAGGCCCTATTAAAAAATCTGTCCCCATCTTTCCTGTAGGCCCCCTTTAGGTACTGAAAGGCCGCAATAAGGTCTCCCGGGAGCCTTCTCTTCTCCAGGCTGAACAACCCCAACTCGCTCAGTCTTTCCTCATAGGAGAGGTGCTATCGTTTTTGTGGCCCTGTTCTGTCTGGACCCTCTGATCATTTTTGTGGCCCTCCTCTGGACCCGCTCCATGTCTTTCTTGTACTGAGGAATCCAGAGTTGGACACAGTACTCCAGGTGGGGTCCTTGTACCAAAGTACATTTGTATCATAGCACCCATAGTATTTTAACTCATAGTGGGAGAAACATGTTCTGAGCAAAAGAGGCTTTTGTTTATCAGTTAAATGTACATCACCTTTTTTCCATTTCATTTCTTCATTTTTAATTTAGACCCTAATGGAATGTGTCATCTTTTTGAGACTAAGACTCAAGTGTAGAAATCTACAATAAAGCACAGGACAACTAGAGGGAGGACACTTGATTGCAGAAAAATAAGTGCCGATAATATGGCCTTAAGTATACTGACTCTATTGTGTTATGGTTTGACTGCATTGTACAAAGTAGTATCACTGTCCGTATTCACACACTACTGATACAGCAGGACATTTTAATTTCCTGACTAACAAGTATTAGTGCAATAAGGTCTCCTGTAAAATAAGCCTTAAGTTTTAAGGATTGCAAAGTAGTAATTTTATCCTATATTAACCAATGACACCACTTATATTAAGATTACACTGAGGTTTTTAAACTGCATTTTCCATTACTTGTGACATACAGAAATATCTTCTAAGGACAGAATTTAAGTCTTATTTGTTTTCTTTATGAAAAAAATTTGTTTGGCTAAATTGGTATGTCAGCTCTCCAAATACAAGCATAAATATTTCTCTCTTTTTAGGCAAGTTTTAACATACTTTTGTTCATGTAAATGAAGAATGGCATAAATTTACACTTTTAAGTTCCCATTCACAATTGGCTGCTTGTGCTGGTTGAAAGAAAGGACAAGTAAACAAATAATAAGTCTTTTAAAACTGCTTCATGCATGCGTTGAATCAGTGTTGGCTAGTGCCGTAAATTATTATGAGATTTGGTTGCTAATATTTGTAGACAAAGCTTTCCTTGTAGAAACAATCTAATGCCAGATACTTGACTTGACATCCTGTTGAGAGATTTCAAGAGGACTTTGCAAAATAGAACGTAATTTAAAATAACAGAAATGAGTATAGGGGCTACTATACAGGCAGAAATAAAGCATCCTTTGGATTAGTTCTTTTACATATTTAAATAATTTTTAAATAAAAGATTTGTATGGTGAATTCAGAGTGCAGCAGTTACATTGGGCATATCAACCCTAATGGCAGTGCATAATAATTATGATAAATATTTTAACTTTTTGACATGTGTGTTGCTTCATTCTGGCTTCATGTGTTGGTTTGAATGCTAGATAAGCCATTTTGTATTAAAAGAAGAAGAAGAAAATAATAAAAAGAGCCGCAATGTTGGTTAAATTTCGGACTACCAAATTCTATCAACTTCTTCCTCAAGGTACGACTGCCCAGGGTGCACACCCTCTGCTTGTGGACAGCTTCAGTGCCTTTTATGCCATTGTCTTCCATGTTAGTGGGAAGTGCATTTATTCCATCTCTTAATTCAGCGATGTATGGCTGTTGAATTGCAAAAGGCTGTTTTAGACTTTCTTTCTTCTTCTCCTCTTCCTCAGGACCTGCACCCTACCTAACGGGAGCACTTGCGTGCCCCAGGAAACCTTAGCATTATAGTGGGGTAAAAGACTGATGACCTGAAATACTAGAAATGTCAGGGAAGTGCAAATGAAATTAAATTCTGCCTCTTTCTAGCCTCTAAAAAAAGCTGCAGATAAATTAGAAGAGATTATTAGGTTCTCTTTTCCTAATTAAGGTATCTAAGACAGTATCTAGGATACAGCAGGAGATTTTAGGCTCCTTCATTACATACGATACTCTAGTACATCAGTGGAAGCCTTAATTGACCTGAAGCTTTGTTGTTTCCTATCTTTCCCTACATTTAGGCTATTAACATATCAAGGGAGATCTGGCTAGGGAGGGTTGATGGCTAAAGCTGATAAGGAGTAGGCTTTTCCTCAGCTGCCAGAACATCAGACAGTTTTCAGGTGTTTGTTTTCTCTTTTAGGGACTTATTTAATAAAACTGCATTGACAGTGGGCTTTCTGGTATCTCGTCCAATATGCTGCATTTTGATATAGTGTAAAGGGGAGAGGTAATGAATGGAACTTCTTTGCATTTCCTTTTGTGTCAGCCACAACAGGATT